>NC_141990.1:240298801-240598801 GCF_049901715.1 Pseudonaja textilis
TTAACCCTTATTACATTCTTGGCAGGACTAGACTTCCTGTCTCAGGAACGTCTCTGGAGTTTTTTCCCCTCTTTTGCTGGTACTTTGCTTGTGTGGAGTGACCATTCAAAGTTACAATGGCACTGAAAAAAGTGACTTATGGCCATTTTTTCACATTTAGGACTGTTGCAGCATCCCCACAGTCACGAGAGGCCAGGCAAGGAGATGCGTGCCTCGATGTGAGTGATATTGAGTTGGCCATACCCAGCAATAACATGACCACCAAGCCATGTCCACCCAGTCACATGACCACCAAGCCACGCCCACCACCTAAGCCATGCCCACAGAACCGGTTGTTAAAAATTTTGAATCCCACCCCTGGCTGCATTGATCCTCTAATTCAGATGGGCCCATTAAGAGTGGGGAAACCATTGATAGTTATTGCCAACAAAAGCCTTTTTCAGCTGATCACCAGAGATTAAGGGGGTCATTAAAGAGAAGTGACAGCCATACACTAAAATAAAAAGTCCATCAATAAATTGATTATAGCAATGACAGCAAGGAAAAGAGGACCCCTCTCACTGGTGACCTCAAGCCAAATATTCATTTTGTGGGTTGCCAAATGAATATGTGAACTGTTCCGCCGGTATATCTCTGTGTTGGACTAAAGACTACAGGATAAGATGATCAAGGAAAAAGATATAAAGAAGAGATTATTGGAATAATAAAATGGGTGCCCTTTGCATAGTCTCCCATCATCTCCTAACACAAGGGTCTTTAAACTTGGCGAGGTTAAGACTTGTGGACTTCAACTCCCAGAATTCCTGAGCTAACATGACTAGAGGAGGAATTCTGGGAGTTGAAGTCCATAAGTCTTAAAGCTGTCAAGTTTGAAGACCCCCTGTCCTAACATTTGCTTCATTGTCACATACTTCATTTGGGAGGTACACTGAAAATTCATGAACAAAAACCACAAGTGAGATTTCAGATTTGTCTTTTAACTGCTAATGCAAGATAGCTGTGAGAAAATGCCAAATTTGATCCAGTGCTATTTTCACTCATATTCCTTTTATGTTCTCAACTATGTGTTTCAGTGAAGGATTCTGAATGTTCCATCTGCTTATGTGTTTCACTGATAGTCATCCTGCATCGTTGATTTTGGAGTATGCTTTGTGTTTGTTTCTTTTGTTTATGACTGGAAAGGTGGTTTGTCATTAAAAACAACCTTTGAGAGTATTGTGGCAGAATTTAAAGCCAAAGGGGCAAGGTATTGGCAGAATATTCATGGGAAATCAAGCACAATATCCAACTCATACATCAAAAATACAGCCCGACAAGAAGAAACTGAATTTATTGACAAAGAAATGGAAGACAATTCTAATGTATGATTTCTTTATCTTGCCTTCCAAGTGTTGGAAGAAATATCCTTCTGGGTTCAGTTCCAAGTGGGGGAGAAAGGCATTGGAAATATGGTGACTGCTTGGAAAGATAGTTTATGGTGGACAGGATCACATGCCTTGGGTGAAGAAAGAAGGGTAAAAGGGGCTCAGATGATGAGAGTCCCTTAGTTTAATACCCTCTGTTGGACCCCACCTTAGTGTTTCCTGTTCCTGTGTAAGAAATGTATCCCATTGGCTGTCAGACTCCCAGGGGCAGGGGTCTTAGCTAACTCTGTAGGCCTTGTCTAGACCACATGGCTTCACCTGAGTTCTGGCTGATGCAGTCTTCCCAGGCCAGGTGGTGAGATGGGCAGAGGCCTTTATTATGTAGAATACTCTGGCCCAGGCCTTAATGGCCCACCTATTAACAAAGCTGGGGGTGAGCTTCTGCTTCTGAGATGAGTTTCTGCTTCTGGGTTTCTATTTCTCTTTTTAGGAGAAATATTCTGCCTTTTTAATATTTCCTAGGATATTTCCTTTTTCTAGGAGAGGGGTGGGCGCTAACTTCCTACACTAGAAATGCAGAAGTTGAATCAATGGAAAAAGCAGGCCTTGTTTTGAGAGCCATCATTTTTTCTGCAACTTCTGGGCTTGTGGCCCACCAGTAGAGAAAACAAAATGACCACAGAGCATCCAAATATGGTTGCTTCCCCTTGCCATTTGTATCTTTCATTAGGAATTCAAAGTGGAGAAACAGAGGAAAGGCCAGCCTGTTCTAGCCATTTATATATTTTTTTTGAGCAGTTGTCTTTCAACCTGATATGCTAGCCTTGGAATTTGCAAGCAAAAAGGGACAAGTGGCATGTTTAAAGAGATGGGGACATGGACATACACTTTGTTTTTTAGTTATTCTTTTTCTTCATTATACTTCTTTAGTCTGTAATTCTACGTCCTCTTTCCTGAAATAAACACTTAATTCAGTGGGATTTATTTCTTAAGAGGCATTTATAGGATTGCACTATAAATTAATCGTGTTCTCTTAAGGACTTTGGTTAATAGAATAGTTTAAAAGCTACAAATTCTACAAGTAGCCAAGCAAATGAATATCAAAAGGGTGAATATTCTGTATATATTGTATTGCTTCCTGATTTGCTGCAAGCAATTAAAAATACACAATGTTGCAACCTCCAATCTATCTAAAAAGATACTTTAAATTGTTAATATGTAAAGAACCTCAGTGGGAAGTGCTGTCAGATAGTATGAAGAAGGAAGGAAGGAAGGAAGGAAGGAAGGAAGGAAGGAAGGAAGGAAGGAAGGAAGGAAGGAAGGAAGGAAGGAAGGAAATATACCTTAACTTTTACTAGAGAACTACTTGATGTTTACTATCAGTAATCTTAATGTGCTGCATAAGAGTGGCTCATTCTCCTATCTTTCCCTTAACAGCTTAGTTTTATCAGACATTCCATCAAATTAATATCTCATTATCTTCTAACCTTGAACTTTTTGTTCTTCCACTTATTTTACTTCTTCAAGCTGGGGCTTTTGCTAAGTTCATTACACTATCTCATAAAACTAGTCATTCCCTGAACATATGAATATAAGGGTTTTCAATTACCAGCCACATTTTTATCAGTTTTAGTGTCTTACTTTAACTTTGCTTTGCTTGCTATGAAAGAAACCAATATGGTAATATAGCACAATTCTTATTGAAAGTATTAAAAAAAAAAAAGACAGGAAGAGCCCATATAAATTTATTGGCTAGAGAAATTTGAGGTGATTCCAGGAGGCATACATCAATAAATAGTCACAATCTAAAACCCCAAACTCTCTACTTTCTCCCCCCCCCTCCAGATAATCACACATGTCAATTGATCCGCTCAATATCAATCTGGGGTCCCCTAGTCCATTGACAGAACTGTGTCTTCAGGGTATTTTGGGAAAGTGACAAGATGGCCAGTCTTATCTCTGCGTAAAAGATGTTCCACAGGAAGGGAGTCAGTACAGAGAAGGCCATTTTTCTCAACCCTATAAGGTATACTTCCTTAATAGATGGGAAATGCAACATCTCCTGCCTTCCTGTTCTGGTGGGCTGGATAGATGAAGCTAGGGAGAAGCTGTCCTAAAAACAACCCAACCCCAGGCCATCTTGGGCTTATCCTAACCCTAAACAGTACCTTGAATTGCACCTGGAAGTAAACTGACAACCAACGCATCTCCTGATCCAGGAATGGACATAACATGAGTACAAAACACAGTTGTGCAAAGGTCTTCCTGGCCATGATTGCCACCTGCTCCTTAAGCAGGAGTTATATTTTAGGAGAACCATTCTGTTTTGCTAGGGTTCAGTTTTAACCTGTTGCCCCCCCACTCACCCCTGATTAAAACATAGCTTTTCTGGAGATCATCTGGGGAATTGTTGAGGATTATGTTGTGTGTGGAGGTGGGTGGGCTGGGTGGCATTACAAATGTAATTTTTTAATCATGGAGGTTTTGATTGCAAATTACTTGAGATTTTCAACAGTTGACAGCCACTGAAGTTCTGCAGAATTATGATAAACAAACAGCCAAGGAAATTAGAAGGCTGGACTTAATGCGGATAAACCTATAGATCAGGGATGTCAAACTCAAGACCCGGGGGCCAGATCTGGCCCATGGGGTGCTTAGATCTGGCCCATGGAGCCACCCTGAACCAATGAAGGACTAGCCCATGGTGCTTCCGCCAGTGAAAATGGAGCTCAGGAGGGCCCTTCTGAGCCCCATTTTTGTTGGCAGAAGGTTGCAGGAGACCATTGTAGCCTGAAAACAGAGTTCAGGAGCCCATTTCCTCTGGCAGATTGCTCAGGATATCACAGGTGCCCCTGACACAAGTGACATCAAGCTGGCTGTGTCCATCCTGGCCATGCCCACCCCCACCCCCTTAGGTCAAACACAACCCTGATGCAGCCCTCAATGAAATTGAGTTTGACACTCCTGCTATATTTTGTGGCTCATCAGACTCGGACAGTGAGGAGGTTGGGGATGAACATGGGCCAATCTGGAGTCTGGGGAAGGCTTTGATGAGTGCTCTGCATCAGAGGCAGAGATGGGGCCAGGGCTTTCCAACAGTTATCATCTGCCTTTGGAGTCAGAGATCAGTGGGGCAGAAGAACAGCTGGTGCCTGTTCCTGATGTGCCCATGCACAGAGTTGTCAGAAGAAGGTAACAGTTAAGGAATAAGGGTCGACCCGGGAGTAAAGGCACAGGTAGACAGTGAATGGTCACTCCCATAAGGAATAAATAGGAGCGAAAGGGGAGTGGTGTTTTCAGGAGACAATTAGTTTATTTAATTAGTGTGAAGATTTGTTTATCTAAGTTCTCGATTCACAGAGACTCCTTGCCAAGTATTTCCTTGTACAGCATTGCACTTGGAAGTTATCAGCCTGGAAACTCTCCAAGCCTGATAAGGTCTGTGGTTGCAATTCACCCTTGAAAGACTGTTTGCTGGAACATTGCTGGATGTGAATAACAGGAATTCACATTAGCCCAAAAGAAAGGGATTTTGTTGGGACAAGGAATCTGTTTCATGATTTTGTGAAGCCTAGGTCAGAACACTATAGATGCTTAAACAAACTATTTGCAATGGGTGTAGAGCCATTAAATCAGCTCTTGCTCCCAAACAAGCAAACAAACAAATAAAATGCTTCTGTTTGGAAAAGGGGATATGGATCACCTTGAAGTTGAAGTTCCTTCAAAGCATTGAAACATACCTAGATGAATGGTAAACATAGTTTATATATGGAATCCAGAACAGAAGAATTATTACCTTCCCTTAGCTATTTTTAAATGAAAAGCTAATGTGAAAATAATGCCGAATGTATTCCTTGTTGCCTTGATTATATTGCGAATCCCAGTTTAACAGTTTAATTCTAGGATTGTTTCTGCATAGTGAGCTGCACACAGTGGTTTATTATTGTAGGTTACTTCAGCATGCTGGGCTGTACTCGGGGCATAGTTATTTTAGGATTGCTCAGGCATACTGTGCTGTTTGTAATAATCACTTATTTTAAGATTTTTCATGCATCTCAGTTAACTGCAGATTATTAGATCAAGAAAACAATCAAAAACATTTTGTTATAGGAAGATTTGATATGCATAAAAGCTTCATAAGAACTCAAATTTGGGGTAGGATAATCAAAGCATTAGCTGATATATTTTAAGCAATGTAATAAATTAGTAAGATAAACAGTTAAGGATGCATGGTACTCCAACAGAGTTAATGATTGTTGCCCAAACTTTGCACATAATGTATGTCAGATCTACAATTTTTCACTAAATGCAGTGGCGAGCATGGGGGAAAGAGCAAAACTAATCTATTTCTTTTCTTCTAAGAATTATGTATTAGAGCAGGAGTGTCAAACTTATGTCACCATGACATTATCATGTGACATATTGGGACATATATATATTCTTAAGTTTTCGCGGGTACTTACATGTATGGCATTCAGCTTTGTTCAGGTGTTTTCCCACGTCATTGTGGTTGTGCTTTTGGAGTTGTGGCGACGTTTCGGCAGAGTCTCGTCTGCCGTTATCAGGCTTCTGTATTGTGTTCGTCTGGACAGACGATACAGATGAACACAATACAGAAGCCTGATGATGGCAGATGAGATTCTGCCGAAACGTTGCTACAACTTTAAAAGCACAACTACAATGACGTGGAAAAATACCTGAACAAAGCTGAATACCATTTATATATGTATGTATGTATGTATGTATGTATGTATGTATGTATGTATGTTGTGGCTCAGAGGTTTGAGCCTGCTTTGTCAGAGGTCAAGGACTTGGACAATGAGGAAGAGGAGGATTTGCCTCTGAGGTTTGAGCCTGCTTTGTTAGAAGATCTGGAGTTGCCTTCCTCCCCAGGACTTCCCTCATCGGCAAGACCTTCCTCCCTGATTGTGCCTCAGGTGTCGGCAGATAACCAGGAGAGTGTATCAGAGTCTCTGACTGAAGATCAAGCTGAGGAATGCTGGCTTGATGCGAGGCAACGGCGCAGGAAAAAATGTGACTTGCAACGCAGAAAGAAAGGACGAATCAGAGACTGAGATGGGGGACTGACACGCCCCACAGGGAATAAAAGTGGGTATGTTCGCTCTGGGAACTTGTTCGGGACAACGTGTTAATTTAGTGTGAGAAGCTTCAAGTATTCTGTGTGTGGTGACGGCTTGTGATTTATGTTCCTGCTTTATTGTCGGACTTGGCAGACAGCTTATGTGAGACTGCCAAGAAACTTATCGGCTTAAGGAATGTAACCCTGAAATTACTGGACTTGATTGCTTGTTTGTTTTCAGTTGGGAATTTGGACTTCTCACCTCGTTGGTACAGGTGAGACATAACATATATATGTGTGTGTGAGTGTGTGTGTGTGTGTATGTGTATGTGTGTATATATATATATATGTGTGTATAAATATATTTGTATATATTTATGTATGTATATGTGTTTGTGTGTGTGTGTGCATGCATATATATATATATATATATATATATATATATATATATATATATATATATATATATATATATATATGAGGTTCTTAGGTATTTGATGTGGATCTTTGGTTATTGAGGTTTCTCTGGCGTAAAATTGGAAGTATCTGGCAACGTTTCGATGAAGTCTCATTCATCATCTTCAGGCTTGTGTCTTGGCTCTGTGCTTCTCAGGTAACTCTGAGAAGCACAGAGCCGAAGACACAAGCCTGAAGATGATGAATAAGACTCATCAAACGCTGCCTAGATATTTCCAATTTTACGTGGGAAAACCCGAATAACCAAAGATCCACATATATATATATATATATATATATGTTCTTAAGTTTTCGTGGGTACTTACATGTATGGTATTCAGCTTTGTTCAGGTATTTTCCCACGTCATTATAGTTGTGCTTTAAAAGTTGTAGCAACATTTCGGCAGAATCTCATCTGCCATCATCAGGCTCCTGTATAGTATTCATCTGTGAATCAGACTTCCACAGCTGTTTCTGTTTTAAATTTGGTGCTAGCCTACAGTGTGCCAGAATGGTTTTTTCTTCATCCAGATTGGTTGGGAGTCTTGGTCTGTGTTTATTGGTCTTGGAGTTTGCTGTGTTCTGCTTGATTGGTGTTTCTAATATCTTCTGTCTGTTTTGTGGTTTTTTTTGTCTTGGTTGGCTGGCAACATTGTGTTCATGTATTCGAGGCTTTTAGTGCAGCTTGACTCCTAGTAAGTGGACAGCTATCATTTATTAGGAAGCTAAGTTTCATCTGGGTTCCTGGTTGGGGTGTGTTTGAGCTGGAGATATCAGCGGGGATCTGTTTCTGCCCAGGTGTTTGCCTAGCTTGTGGTGTGGAGATTTTTTTGTTTGTGAGTGCAGGCTTCCAAATAATTGACAGTCTGGTGGAATCATCTCTTCTACTCATGCTTTCAGGTCTTTTTTCAATCTCTATGGCTTCTCTGATAATTCTGTGGCTGGGGTTTTCTATAATGGCTAGGGTTTTGGTGCCATTGAAGTTGATACTATGACCTGTGGCTTTCATGTGTTGGACTAGTGAGGAAGTGTGTTCCAGCTTTTTTACTGCATTTTTGTGTTCATCCAGGCAGGTACTTATTCTTCTATTGGTCTCTGTCCAATGTATGTGGCCGGGCATGATGCACAGGGGACTTCATATATGCCTTGGTTTTCTAGGTCAATTTTATCTTTGGGGTTTCTAGGGATGGCTGCTATTTTTCTATCTGTTTTGAAAGCAGTCTTGATGTGATGCCTGTGTAGTATCTTACTGATTTTATCTGTAGTACCTCAATACAATAGCAACCCATGGAGTAACCCATGGAGGTCTGGATTCAGAGTTACACTAAAAATTAAAGTGGAAAAAAACACTACAGGCTGATCCACCTTTGATGTAATGTCCTTAAAACAAGTCAAAATGAGGCTCCGTAGTGTGTGTGGCCTCCCCTACAATGCCTGGGCATGCTCCTGATGAGGTGGCGAATGGTCTCCTGAGGGATCTCCTCCCACACCTGGACTAAAGCATCCCCCAACTCCTGGACAGTCTGTGGTGCAATGTGCCGTTGGTGGATGGAGCGAGACATGATGTCCCAGATGTGCTCAATTGGATTCAGGTCTGGGGAATGGGCGGGTCAGTCCATAGCCTCAATGCCTTTGTCTTGCAGGAACTGCTGACACACTTCAGCCACATGAGGTGTAGCATTGTCTTGCATTAGGAAGAACCAGGGCCAACCGCACCAGCATTTGGTCTCACAAGGGATCTGAGGATCTCATCTCGGTACCTAATGGCAGTTAGGCTACCTCTGGCGAGCACATGGAGGGCTGTGCAGCCCCCTAAAGAAATGCTACCCCAGGACTTCCGGTTTGAAGGGCTTTGGTGATCACGCACGATTTCTGTCTGGGCTTGCCAGTGGAGCGCCCCCAGCTGGCTGGTTTCGGGGCTAAGCCAATCCGTAGAGGTGGTGAAGAGGGGGGAGACTGCCAGCAGGGTCAAGGAGAGCCACATCTCTCCTCCTCAGCTGGCCATTACTCCCTTTCCCGAAGGCAGTAGGAGCAGTGGTCAGATATGGCCACCTCAAAGAAGAACTCAACCGGAAAAGAACGTGGACGAGGAAGATAAGAAGTGAAAGTTTTGGCTGACTGGGTTGAGTTGAAAAAGCAACAACTAAGGTACCCTGGAATTTAAATTTTACAAAAAATAACATCGCTCCCAAAGAAGAGTCGGAAGCAGCGAAAGAAAGTGAAAAGGGAAAGGTTTGGGTTTTTTTTCTTCTCTCTCCTTCCTCAGAAGAGGAAGAGAAAGTGAAAAAAAAGAAAGAGCAAAAAGAAACAGCTTGCATGTATTTGGATTACTTGGTGACTTTTGGATTTTTGATTATTATATTTGAATGACTAAAATCAATCGGGTGGTTGTTTAAAAATTTGTACAATGGCACTACTTCTGGATGAATTGAAAATTGAACTTAAAAAGTATAAAGAAATGCACAAGAAGGGAAGGGTTCTTTTGGCTTCGTTTTTCAATTCTTAGAAATGGAGATCTGGAACTATGAGAAACAACAAGAAGAGACTGCAAAACAAGAAGACGGGGACAAAGAAGAAGCCATTTTTAATGAACAAGTAACTCTATGTGGGGAAGAAAAAGGAAAGGGGGGAAAGAGAATGGAGAATTTAAGACTTAAAAAAAACAACCAAAGAAAAGAAAAATAATTTGAAAAATAAGTATAATACTGGGAAGCAACAGAAAAGGGGAATACAGAAGAGGGAAATAGAGGTAGAGAGACAAAGGGGTAAAAAGGGGAGAGAGAAGAAGAGAGGGAAGAAGGAAAGGAAAAGAAGTTACAAAAGTCCGGAGCAAGATATAAAGAAACAGGACTTATTTAGAGATAATGGGTGAAAATCTAACTGAAAAAGGGATTCTGTAATGGTACATAACATTGTATTGTTATATTTGTAATAGAAATAACTTTAGAAAATTGGAAACAACATATGATTAGAATGAGAGATAAAATAGTTAGTGTAATTTAGTGAAATGTTTGTGAATAAAATAAATGAAATAAAATAAATGAGAAAATTGAATTAGGAAGGAACAGGAACATTTTAACTAGTCAAAGTTTTATAAAGTATAAGTGAAGAGGGGGGGAATTAACTATGGAAAGCTTATAATTGTTCCCATAGAAGTATGATATTTAATTGAAAAGTAACGTGAAAAATGTTAAGACTTTAATGAATATTAATATTAATGATAGAATTGAATTGGAATGGAATGTTGTTTTAATTATATACATTTATAATTTTTTTTTAAGAATACTGTGTGTAGTTTAAGAATGTACCAAGCAGAATCCAAATGGAAGTTATGTATTATATTGAGTGTTATAACTTTAGGGGAAAGATATAAAGGCGTCATATTCCAACCAGTAACTACAGGAGAAATTTTGTTTAATGAGAAAAGATAATAGACAATTGAAACAGGACAGATAAAAAAATATAAATATAATGATTTGAATTGAGATGAAATAAATAAAATAAAATTGAGAAAATTAAAAGAGGGGAGAAGTTATGTAGAAAATGTAAAATAGTAATAAGATATGGAACAGAATATAAAAATGAGCATAAAGCTGAATTTGCATCTGTACGAAGAAATGTAACCCGGGATTATGCTGCTTTCAAAAAAGATGTTTTATTTGTATTTCTTTTCTTTTTGTGAAAACTCAAATAAAATTTACAAAAAAAAAAAAATGCCATCCCACACCATTACTGACCTACTGCCAAACTGGTCATGCTGGAGGATGTTGCAGGAAGCAGAACGTTCTCCACGGTGTCTCCAGACCCTGTCACATCTGTCACATGTGCTCAATGTGAACCTGCTTTCATCTGTGAAGAGCAGAGGGCACCAGTGGCAAATTTGCCAATCTTGGTGTTCTCTGGCAAATGCCAAACGTCCTGCACGATGTTGGGCTGTAAGCACAACCCCCACCTGTGGACGTCGGGCCCTCATACCACCCTCATGGAGTCTGTTTCTGACTGTTTGAGCAGCCACATGCACATTTGTGGCCCGCTGGAGGTCATTTTGCAGGGCTCTGGCAGTGCTCCTCCTGTCCCTCCTTGCACAAAGGTGGAGGTAGCGGTCCTGATGCTGGGTTGTTGCCCTCCTATGGCCTTCTCCATGTCTCCTGATGTACTGGCCTGTCTCCTGGTAGCGCCTCCAGGTTCTGGACACTACGCTGACAGACACAGCAAACCATCTTGCCACAGCTCGCATTGATGTGCCATCCTGGATGAGCTGCACTACCTGAGCCACTTCTGTGGATTGTAGACTCCATCTCATGCTACCACTAGAGTGAAAGCACCGCCAGCATTCAAAAGTGACCAAACCATCAGCCAGAAAGCATAGGAACTGAGAAGTGGTCTGTGGTCACCACCTGCAGAACCACTCCTTTATTGGGGATGTCTTGATAACTGCCTATGCTTTCCACCTGTTGTCTATTCCATTTGCACAGCAACATGTGAAATTGATTGTCAATCAGTGTTGCTACCTAAGTGGACAGTTTAGTGTCACAGAAGTGTGATTGACTTGGAGTTACATTGTGTTGTTTAAGTGTTCCCTTTATTTTTTTGAGCAGTCTCTCTCTCTCTGTGTGTGTGTGTATGTATATATATAGGTCTTGGCACATTCGGGTCTTTTCCCATGTAAGATTGAGAGCATCTTAGTTTCAATGAGGTGCCATTGGCGATCTTCAGGGTGGTCCTTTCAGCTTCATTCTTGTGTGAGCAAAGCATGATCAGAGCTGCCGTCTTCCTATATATACTGGTGGGGAGGTTGGCTGTGTTGTCATTTCTTGATTGGTTGATGGAGTTGATGTTTGCAGATTGGCTGGCTTTTTCATAAGAACATGTTTTGCTGAGGTATTGGCTGTGTGTCTATCAGCCTCCTGTGTTGTAATGACCTGGGTCATGGGCTGTGTGATGACCTTCTGAGTTCTATTGTTGTGACATCCCGGGTCTTGTGCTGTAATCTCCTGCGTCGTTGGCTGTGTTGCAACAGCTGAGGTTTTGTGGTGTAACCTCCTGAGTTCTGTGATGTGATATCATGAGCAGGTGGCTGTGATGTGACGTTCCGGGTTTTGATTTGACTCTGAGTTTGAAACCTGGATATGTGTTCATAGTGTGTGTCTGTTTGCTTGGATTGGGGTTTGGTGTGTGTGGCACCTTGTGATGCTTAGCTGGTTTAGATATGTAGATGACACTTTTGTAATTTGGCCACACGGGAAAGAAAAACTGGACAACTCCCTCACACACCTCAACAGCCTACACCCCAAAATACAGTTCACCATGGAAACAGAAGCCAACAACCAACTTCCCTTCCTGGATGTCCTAATTTACAAAAAACCCAATGACTCCCTAGGACACACCATCCACTGGAAGAAAACACACACCAACCACCACTTAAATGCACAATCCCATCACTACCCTGCACAGATCAACTCTGTAGGCAAGACCCTCATCTTCAGAACCAAATGCCTAGCTGACAAAGACCACTTGAGAACAGAATTACACACTCTCACAAACGTATTAATTTCCAATGGATTCCAAAGAAGCACAATTACCAACCTAATCCTAAGGGAGACACCCCCCAGAAACCGAGACACAGAATAGGGCAATGGCATTGCTCTCCTCCCCTACATCAATGGCACCACAGATAAAATCAGCAAAATTCTCCACAAAAACAATATCAGGACAGCCTTCGGCACTGCCCCAAAAATAGCCAACATCCTAAGAAATCCCAAAGACAAGATCCAGCTAGAAAACCAAGGAGTTTATGAAATACAATGCAACAATTGCCCAGCCACATACATTGGACAAACCAACAGGAGAATAAATGCATGCATTACAGAACACAAGAACACAGTCAGAAAAGAAGAAAATACTTCCTCCCTTTTCCAGCACCTTAAAGCCATAGGACATGAAATTAATTTTGAAGGAACCAAATTAATCTCCAATACTGAACACTTCAACAAGAAAATATTCAGGGAAGCCATCAAAATAGAGAAGCACCCCCATAACATGAATAAAGGGGACGATGCCTCCCACCTACCAGATATCTGGAAACTAGCCCTTATCAACAAACAAGTTCCAGCCACGAAAACCAACAGTGGACCCAAAACAACACATGACACCACCATCATTCTCCCTCACCAGACTCAAACCCAAAGCCATCCCATAGACAAAAGACAACCACTGTCCAGAAACCAGACCACAGCTGCATCACCAGCTGCCACACACCCCGACCCCAAACCAAGCAAACAGACACACACCATGAACACATATCCAGGCCTCAAACTTGAAGCCAAACCAAAACCGGAACGTCACATCACAGCCACCCACTCAGGATAGTACATCACAGAACTTAGGAGGTTACACCACAAAACCTCAGGCTGTTGCAACACAACCAATGATTCAGGAGATTACAGCACAAAACCCAAGATGTCACAACAATAGAACTCAGAAGGTCATTACACAGCCTGATACCCAGGTCATTATAACACAGGAGGCTGATAAACACACAGCCAATACCTCAGCCACACATGTTCTTATGAAAAAGCCGGCTAATCTGCAAACATCAGCTCCATCAACCAATCAAGAAATGACAACACAGCCAACCTCCCCACCAGTATATATCGGGAGATGGCAGCTCCAATCACGCGTTGCTCGCACAAGCACGAAGGCAAAAGCACCAGCCTCAGTCTTACCCGGGAAAAGACCCGAACACACCAAGACCTGCATACCTGTACCCATGAAAATCTATGAAAACAAACGTGCGTGCGTGCGTGCGTGCGTATATATATATATATATATATATATAAAATATGCATATACACATAATCTTTTTTTATTTTAAAAAGGACATTGACATGGAATTATACTTCATCCATCTCAAAAGATTTTTTTACTCCCACTTTTATTATTTTTACAAATACCTTAATGACAGGTAAATACATCTAATAATTCCTTCACTTCCTATTTTCCCCACAAAAACAACCCTGTGAGGTGGGTTGGTCTGAGACAAAGCAATTGGGACCAAAATCCTTAATAAAATTATATTTTAAATTTTTAAAGAGGGCTGAATCTAATGAATTGTGACTTAAATTAGCCTGGCAGGACACACCAAATAATTCTGAGACCATTTTTCAACAAGGGACAAATATTTGTGTAATCACAGAGTTAAAAATGGCAAGTTGACCTATATAGATTGCCCCTGGCAAATGACATTTTGTTTCAAAATATCCCTACTCCATCTCTCCATTTGCCTTCTATGTCACTGCACCCACCCTAAGTTAATTCTCCCCTGAGAGATCTGGATTGACCTCAACCCTGTTGGTTTTTTGTAAAGCATTAAAAACCTCAGTGTTCCCACAGGCATTTGAGCTTGAAGATTAAGTAGATCCATTGGTTGGTTGGTTTCATTACTGAATTAATGATTTAAAGTGGAATGGTGTTTTTTACCCCGCTGCTCTGTTACTTTATTGTTTTTCTAGTTACTGATTTTTGCTAACTATTATTGTTTGTTTGTTTTTAATTTCACTCTCTGTAGGCCACTTAGAGTCCCTTTAGGGGAGGGGTTTCAAACTCACATCGTCACGGCGGAGTCACATGATTTATCGGGACTTTTTTCCCCTTCACAGGCATCCGGCCAGTGGACTGGGAGTTTGACAGACTCTGGCAAACCAACTGGCAAACCATACAGAGGTGCAGTAACTTAAAATACTCTCTATGGTGCAGCAGTAGAAGGTCGCCAGCAGTTTTCCAACCACTTCTTGTTTCCTGAGAAGCCTAAGGTAGTATATTCTCTGCTTGACTATAGCTATATAACATATAGCAGGCCTAGAATGTATAAACAAGAGGATATACACTACAGTATATGCCTGAAAAGACTAACTAATTTGGAAATTACCCAGATATTTAACAAATTAAAAACACTCTAAATTCATCATTGTTATTAATAAAAAATCCCATATAAAAGAAACCACAGCATTACCAGGGATAGGAAAGGGATGGGAATGAACCAAGAAAATGCTAAAACCAGCATTCATTTTGAGATACAAGTCTTTTTTAAGAGTTAGGGGATGCTACCAACATAACAGTACAGAAATCCAAAAGACAATTGAGAAGTGTATGTTCTTCTTCCTTTTCATCTTTTAAGTTACATAACAGCCTTATGTCAACTGTACAAGGAAAGTGTAGCTGTTTCCTTTTACAAACTGGATTTCCCTTTTACAAATGGTTCTGCCTGCTTAACCCCAATAATTCTAACTTGATAACTGTGTGCAAACTGTGGGATGGGATTGGCAAGGGAAACCTGATTTTGAAGTATATGTATTTGTAGAGTGTACTGAAGCAATGCACAATAGGGAAAAGGAAAACAAAAATGAACTTTCTCTTTGGCAAGCAGGAAGGGTGGCAAAGAGAGCTAAATGAGAATAAAATAGGAATTTGGAGTGCTGATGTGTTAGGAAGATTCCTCAACATCTTCCTGGGAATCCCTTAGGACACATTAAGCATTCAGTGATAACAGAATAAAAGAATAACAGAGTTGAAAGGGACCCTGAAGGTCTTCTAATCCAATTCTGTACCATTTCAGACCAATAGTTGTCCAATCTCTTTTAAAGACCTTTAGTGATGTTTGATAAACATCAAAGCAATGGATAAATCTCTAAATGAAGCGCTGCCTGCTCATACAGTTAGAAAGGATCAACACAATATGAGCTTGTTTTTATGGACCAAATATGCCATTTTTATTTTTCCTTCCCCCCCACAAAAGATTAAAAATTTGGGCTTTCTAAGAAAAGAAAGGGGGGGGGGGAGTCTTGCTCTTTAAATGCAGGAGTTGAGAGAAATGTGATTTAATTTAATAATATTAGAGATAGACAAATAGATTAAATGTGTTTTCAAAAAAAGCTTGCGTGGAATGTAAGATAAATACACTAATTAAGGTATAGTTAACATAGCAATATAAAATTTCCTAGAAACTTAATGAGTTTTGAGCTGCAAAAGCTATGCTGAGTACTAGAGGTATAATGAGCATCAGCTGACACAAAGCTCAAATTAATTTCAATTATCTCTTTCTCTTAACTTAGCTAGAAAAATGGTAAATAGTTGGTTTGGAGTGTGAGTCACAGTCAGCCAACATCATTGGTCAATAGACAAAGACTATGTCATATAGTAGAATGAACAGAGAGCTTGACAGTTGACCTTTGGATTGAAATATAGGCATTTTAAGCTCCAGTGGAATATATCTGAGTGGGCTTTTTTTGTGAGTAAAATACATAGAAGGTCAAACTGAGGTCACAGCTGGCTTTGGGTTCACCAGAGCAAATCAGATCACCAGCCTTTCTTTATTCATCCACTCTTCTAAGGACATTGAGATTATAGGACAGTGATCTAAAGCATGAGACCTTCAGTTGTTTCAGATCAAGTTATCAGTCCTGGCTATCATTCTGACTTAGAAATAACAGGAAATTATTTGGAACATCTATACATTTCCTTGTGTACTCTATTTTCCTAGAGCTTTCTGTAGCCCCCACCCCCACCCCACCCCCAAAAGGTTCTGAAGAAAAACTTATCAAAGAGAACAGTTAAAACCATTTAAACACAGATTTTGAAGATCTAGAAAGGAAACTGAAGATGTGTGGGACCCAAGTGAGATTCTTCTCCCATCTCCCAATCCATGGAAGACATCCAGGAAGGAGAAGAATCAAAAGTTTGAGTAAATGGCTGGCTATATGCAAATGATGGCAATGGCAGAGTTTTAAGGATATTAACTTAGGATATTAACATAAATTATGTGGATGGATAATTCAACAGATAAATATATGTTTGGCCAAAGCAGGACCAGACCTTCTGGAAGATGGGAATAGAAAATCCTGAATAAACCAGGTTTTAAAAAATTCTATTCTTAAAAATAGAAAATAGAAGTAAGGATCTTGCTTGCATACTCTAAAAAGACATGGCAGTGTTGCTGTACTGGAGCTTCTTATACTATTCCATGAAAAAGCAGCTCATTCTTACAGTTCATAGCCTTTATTGTCTGTATACTAATGCTTGGAGTATGAAAAAGAAAAGAAAAACAAATTTGAATGCTTAGTGCAGCAAGGCAAATATGATTTAAAAGCAAAGGCATAGACAATACCCATGTTTTATACAGAGCAACTGAGGAATAAATCTACTCAGCAAAAATTAAACCATAGAAAATCAGAGTTGCTTTGTTATTAAATATATTAAATTCTTACTAGTGGGGAGCAAAGTAGAAACCAAACAAATAATGAGAATAATGAGAACTATCCATATGTGCTCAAAAAACAACAACAAACCACAAACAGGTCAATGAACTTGGTGTTTATTTTGAAAGCATCTGGATTAAATAAGAAGAATTAATCCAAAAAGTACTGTTCAGTCAAGAAGATACAGGTGATGCCTTTCAAAAACAAACTGCAGATCTTCCAAAAAGGCATAAAGTAATATTAATAACGGGGTTTTATTATGCCAGCAATTACTGCAAGACGTTGTTTGATGCTTTCTGGCAACCTTCCCCTCAAAATTTAGACAAAAGTAATCAATAAAAATTTTTTGCCAAAGAAGTAGACAAAGTAATCCTGGAATTTTGAAACTGAAGTTGGTTATGGACTCCCACCAAAATGGGTTTTTATAAACTAGGAACAATATTGAGTAAAGTTCCATGGTATCTCTTGTTTATAGCAACATCACTAAAACTTCAACTGATGTTGATCAGACCTCATCTCAACTACTGCCTGACTACTGTGAATCAGAAACAATTGTTGGTCCAGAGAAAGTGCAGATCTTTCAGTGTAACCTGTGCTATTCTTAGTCAAAATCACATTCTTCAAGTGCCAAGTGAATTCAAGGACTGAGGGATGATCCAGAATTCAAGGACACACTCAGGTTTCATAGCATGGTCAAGAAAGGCACAGATTGAAGATCTTGAGATGTAATCAATGTTAGAATAGCTTAGTAAGGAAAGTGGTTCAAAATAAGTCAGAGTTCTCGAAAAAGGAGGTACTAAAAGCACAATTGGAGATAATTCCAGAGGAAAAAAAAAAAATCTAGCAGAAAAGTCCAGTGTGGCTCTCTAGAAAGTTGTGAGAAAGTTTGAAAACCAAAAGAGACATGGGGGCAATAAGGGACATGTCACCAAGGAAGAGTTTAAAATTATCTTAATATGCTAGAAAAATAGGCTGAAAATAGTAAAATGGAATAAAACACTGACAAATGCCAAATTCTTCACTTATAAAAAAGAAATAAAATGCACAGGTATGGAATAAGTGTCACCTAGTTTGAAAACAGAACTTGAAAGAGGGATTTGGGGGTAGTAGTAAACTGATCCTGTATCAAAACATTTATGTAACTGCAAAAAAACAAAAACAAAGGCAGATGGACTTTTCGGCCTTATCAACAGATTTGTAATGTCCAAGTTCAGCAAAAATATAATTTCCAGATTATGGAAAAAATACCCTCATATCATTTTGTGTTGGTCAGACTACACCCCAAATACTGAGTTCAATTTTAGGCACCAAAATGAGGATGACTGGGATATTAGAAAACTGGAAACTTTGTCCAGTTTTTCCAAATAATAATCCAGATTCTGAATAAGGTCCCAAAGTCTAAAATGAACTGGAATCGATTGTGTTGATTTTGGGGATTCACATTACATGTTTTGTGTAATTCTTCTCCTTGCTTATCTCAACCACTGTTATTAGATGCTGCTGTAGTATGTCATTGATCCATTTTCTTCTGGATCTGCCTTATGTCCTTTGGCCTTCTCCTAGTTTTGTATATACCACCTCCAGATGAGCAACCATTTTATTTTATTTTATTTGTTTTTGTAAATAGTTTTATATAATTGCTGTTTAAAAATTCAGAAAAAAAAATGCTATAGCCTTTTAACCAACATGGTTGGAAAATATTCCAAGAGAACAACATGTTGTCTTCACCTGATTCATAAGACAACTTTTTCTACTCCTCCTCCTCCTCCTCCTCCTCATCTTTCAATTTTCTAATTAAGGGATATTTCAAGTAATTTATGAATTACTTTCAAGTGGATGGTTGGGATTTGTTTGTGGCCATAGGTTTAGTAGAGGGCAAGGTACAAGCTATTAACCACGAACTGCATGAATGTTCATCCTTGGTTTCCAACAATTCGAATGAACTGACTACTGTATGAAACAAACCCAGAAAAGCTTAGTGACCTCTTTGGCATGCCCCAAAACAAATGACGGTTTCATAAATCCACTCACATATCAAGTTTGTACAAAACAGAAATTAATCATGAGCTGAAAGTCTGAAAGGGAAAATTGAGGGTCCAACCTCCCAACCCTCCATAGAGGAATTCATGAATGGACTGCTCATAGTGGTGGGAGGGGGGTATGGACTTTGTACAGAACATGATCTTCCTGCAGGAATGAACATGTGAATCTAACCTTTTTCAGTGTTTCTTGCAAACTGCAAAGGAGCTGTTAGGTTCTGTCTATGATGATGAATAACAAGTATTAAATAAATAATTGTTTCACCTGTTAAGACTAATATGTTCTACCCCCTTCAGCAAAAACAGAATCAAATTTCACCAGAGTTTCATTTATGCATTTTATAGAGTAACTTCAAAATAAGAAAAGCAATTTTTGTCTTTAGCATGTTTATCCTTTAATGAACATTTTAGACACAGATTCCAAATTATGTATTCATTGGAAAGATTAACTTTGATTAATGAATTCATGCTAAGGAACTGCATTTAATTGGATTTCTCAAAGATGCTAAATGTGAATGCTTCTAGCACAATTCTATATGTGGAAAAAAAGGTCTATCTGTCATTTTACAGAAAATGTTACTGTTGACCTGTCTTTTCTGAAAATGAACTTTGTTCCTTTGCATTCAAAGTTCTCAATATTTTAGTTCTAATAATGTTTAAAGTTATCTGCCTAATCAGACTAATTAGCACTGGTGAACAGAGACATAATCATAATAGAATGCAAATGCCAGTTTTACAAAATGAAAGCACCATATGTGCAGTAATTAGTGAACCAAAGGCACTTTTTATAAATCATATTTATTAGTTTGTAAACATATAAAGCCCAAATGAAATGAAAGATACAATTAACAACACCGAAAGACAAATCGATGCATAGACCTACTCAAAGTTATGCATGCTGTCATGCTCCATCTAAACTTCAGTGAACAAATAAATATTTCTGCAAAATCCTTGGAGAACGTGTGAAGTTGTGCTGAAGTTTGGAATGTGATTCCCCATCTGTAGACTCAATATTTGGGAAGGAGTGCATTATGATCTATGGAAAAAGCTTTCTGATCATATGGGCTATTGTAGTCGAGAGACCAGATGGTTCTAAATTAGGATATGTGGTTTGTGTCAGAACTGAAAAATGGAAGAATGATATATACTCTAATTGTGTGTAATTGAAAGCTAAGCCACAGCTGATATGTAACATGGGATGTGTTGTTCCATACTAATTATTAGTGAGGACATTCCACCTATTACCTAGCTGCTATTTTATGGTATCTTTAAAAAAAACTTAACAGCATATATAATCCAGCTTTGTTTGTACTTTCCTTGAATCTTAGATCATAAGAGATGATCTTTCCTGACAAAGAGAAAAATCATTTGTCAGAAAAGAATTTAACCCTAGGCTTTAGAAGTATAGTCTTCCCATTGCAAATGTATTTTTGGGGGCATAGAACGTTGTCGCATAAATTATAAAATATGCCACTCTTTATACTGGTATTTAAACCAGACTAGAATAAATCACAGAATCATGGAGTTGAAAGGAACCATTTATTTATTTATTTGATTTGATTTGTCAATTGCTTACAAGATAATAGGTATAAGTATATACATAGTTAGAAATACATGAAATGGGTACATATAAGAAAAATAAAAGAAATAATAGGACAGGGGCGGTAGGCACATTGGTGCGCTTAAGCCCAGGTTGCAACAAAGTCCATCCCTTGAATGGAGGTCCATCATCTTTCTGGGGAATGTGTTTTCCACCACTGAATTACTCTTTCTGCATTTTTTTTTTCAGAATCTGCTTTCTTGTAATTTAGAATGTTGTATATCCATGTTATCTATTATCCATGTTACATTCACATGCTAGAATAATAGAAAACAGGATACATCTCTGTGTGGCATTCTTTCAGATAGTGGAATAATGTTATCATATCTTCCCTTAATCATCTTCTTTTCAGGTTAAATATATTAGTTTCCTCAAATTTCATATCTGAGATTTGGAAACTGTAATTTTCGAAACAACAAACTACTCCTAAAACTAAAATCTTTATTTGTTTTATTTTATTTGGTTTGTCAATTGCTTACAAGATAATAGGTATAAGTAAAAACATACTTATGAATACATGGATACATATAAGAAAAATAAAAGAAACAATAGGACACGGATGGTAGGCTCATTTCTGCACGCCCTCTACAGACCTCTTAGGAAAGGGGTGAGGTCAATAGTAGAAAGTCTAAGGTTAAAGTTTTTGGCATTTGGGGAAGAAACCACAGAGTCAGGTAGAGTATTCCAGACATTGACCATTCTGTTGCTGGTATCTTATGTTGCTGGTATCTTATGGTATCTCTGGACATACCTGGATAGAAGAATTCCTGTCAAACAGACAACAAATGGTCAAAATTGGGAGTGTCCCATAAATTCTGTACCTGTCAACAGTGGGGCCCCCCAAGACAGTGTTCTAGGACCAACTCTCTTCATACTTTACATAAATGACCTCTGTGATCATATTAAGAGCAAATGCGTTCTTTTAGCTGATGATGTAAAGCTATTCAACACCACTGACAATACTGCTACCCTTCAAAAAGACCTTGACTATGTAACAGAATGATCAAACAAATGGCAACTTCAAATCTCAACAAATAAATGCTCTGTCTTACATATTGGCAAAAAAAATCAGAAAATAAAATACAAGCTGAATAGTCAAGACCTTGTTGATGATCCAAACTCTGTCAAGGACCTTGGCGTACTTATCTCTAATGATCTATGTGCTAGAGCCCACTGTAACTACATAGCCAAAAAGGCATTAAGAATTGTTAACCTAATCCTGCATAGCTTTTTCTCCGGTAATATCACACTACTAACTAGAATATACAAAACATTTGCTAGACGAATACTTGAATACAGCTCATCAGTCTGGAACCCGCATTACGTATCTGATATTAATACAGTTGAGAAAGTCCAGAAATATTTCACAAGAAGAGTTCTCCACTCCTCTACTCATTGCAGAATACCTTATGCCACCAGACTTGAAATTCTAGACCTAGACAACCTAGAACTACGCCGCCTTCAGTCCGATCTAAGTATAGTATATAAAATTATATATTGCAATGTCCTACTTGTCAATGAATACTTCAGCTTCAACCATAACAATACAAGAGCACACAATAGATACAAACTCAAGGTAAACCACACCAAACTTGATTGCAAGAAATACGACTTCAGCAACAGAGTGGTCAATGTTTGGAATACTCTACCTAACTCTGTGGTTTCTTCCCCAAACCCCCAAAACTTTAACCTTAAACTGTCTACTATTGACCTCACCCCTTTCCTGAAAGGCCTGCAGGGGGCATGCATAAGCGCACTAATGTGCCTACTGTCCCTGTCCTATTGTTTCTTTTTTTTCTTATATGTCTCCATTTCATATATTCATAATCATGTTTATACTTATACCTGTTATAATCACTTGACAAAATTAAATAAATAAATAAATAAATTCTACTGATATGGCCTAAAACTGGCTTTTGGATCATGTTTGATTTATAATCAATTACAATTCCAAGATCTTCACACATAATATACTATCACTATCAAATCAAGATATTCCTTATCTACGGAAAGGCTGGTGATTGCTAGATTGGGTCCTGAGGGCAGTTGATTGCCCATGATCATTTGAATGACAGTCTCCTGCTGAGTAAGAAGAGACTGTAGAAATAATATAAGGCACCCAGGTTGTAGGGGGGAAATGGGAAAGCTGATGAAAAGGAGAAAGCTCAGGCCTCTAGCAAGGGAATCCATTTTTTCGCTTTAAGTGATCAATATATTGGTGACTAATTGAGACTCAAGAGGATGAAAAAAAGCATTCAATTAGTGGTGACTTAAAAACACAAACAGGCAATATTTTGCCAATGTGGCCTACAAAGTTTGTTGCATATTTGTGTTTTTGACTGGAAATAATCTGGTGTATATTTATAGAATTTTTTTAAAAAACTTGTATAAAGTTTTAATGGTCTTTAGAAATTTAAAAAAAAAAAACCTCAGCAGACTGGAGTAGACAGTGAGCATACCTTAACTGAACAGAGAAGTTGAAGATTTATTGGATCAAAGAAAGGGGGCATTAAAACAGAAGCTGACAGAGGGAGTTAGTCTCCATAAATAACAGAGTTAATCAAAAGAACAATTCTGTTGGATGAGAATAGCCCCAAGTAAGCATTGTAGAAAATATTTAGCACTGCTTAAATTCAGAAATAGGTTCTCTGAATTTCTCACAGAAAGCTCTGAACTTTCAGGGAAGAAAATGATGAACCACAGAATAATAGACAGGAAGGCTGAGAGATGTTGCAGGCTGCTGGAAAATAAAGGGAAAACCTCGATAGTTAGTAATTCACTATTTCAAAGACCTAAAAGAAATGCAAACAGGCCCCATTAATTCTGCTGTCTGGCACAAGTATGGATCAGGGATGTGATGCAACAACTTCCAAGACATTTCAAATTCACCCTTTTTTGCTAACTCACATGGAGACAAACGATGTTGCAAAGAACAGGTGAAATTCTATCGCCATGGATTCTGAAGATGTAAAACAGTCCTTTGTTAAGATCCTTGGACCCACATGATATTCCTATCCATCCTGTGAGTCCATAGAAAATAACCAGAAAGAGAAAGGAGACTACACCATGACAACTGGGTTTCTGGATACACAAATGTTTTTGGATTCTGGGATCATAGTCTGAATCATGCACATGATGTACTGTTGTCTGGGATGAGTTGGATTCGTAAAGGAGTATTAGGTGGAGCATAGCAAGCTTGGTCATTGAATCCTGTTCCATCAATGTTCAATAAGGATGTCAGATAATGGCCTGTGCACTGTAGAAAGAAGAGCCACTTGGATACCTAAACAGGTGCGCATACTTTCAGCATACACTGGAACTTTTCCTTTCTTTCTATTGCCTTTGTTCTTTCTCTGCAAATTCATTAACTATATGTTCTTATTGTGCATATTGTCCTACTTCGTTACGCCTATTAAATTATCTTTACCTTTTCATGGTATAGCCCATTATTTCTCGTACTTTCAGCATTTTCATAGAGACAACCAGAAGAACTTTCTTTATACATTAATATGCATTAATAGTGTTTCAAGGACTGAAAAAAAATCCAGAATTGTGCACACAGTGGGTACAGAAAGATCCAGATCAAAATGTTAAGAACCTTACGTCTTTCAGTACTTAGAGGTAAATTCATTCTGTCTGAATTTTTTTCAGAAGAATAGAACAGAGGCAGTTAGGTTAAAGAAATGAACCTTGCATTGGTAATAAAGAAGTCTTGGCAGGTGTCATCCCAACTCCTGGAAACTACATTTTCTTCCCTCACATCTCCCATTGTTTATAGTTGTGTATAGTTCAGAGGTAAGCAGTGGGTTACTTATGAACTACATGTTTCCAAAGTACCTCCTTTGCTCCACATTAGACTTCCTGACCCAACCAACTTTCTCAAATACTGTATTTCAAGAAACTAAATAGCAAGCAATGTACAGTACCTGCAACTAATATTTAATCAGAGTGCAGGATTTTGCTGAACCAAGTTATCAGGGAAATAACCACCAGTCCCTAAGCACTAAGTAGAAAACAATCAAGAACACACCCACCCCAAATTAAATTACTATTTTTAAACATTTCTGTTGAGTCTATAACATTTGTAGGGAAGCACCATTTACTGATAAAGTTGAGGTCTGTTTTTGATTGAGTAGTTCAGTACTTAGTGCGACCTGAATTATAATGTTCTACCCACTCTAGGCAACATAGTATAGGTGCCCCATCCATGGAGGCTTTCAAAAAGAATTTGGACAGTCATTTGTCTGAAATAGTATGGGGTCTGCTGCTTGAGCAGGGTGTTGGACTAGATGACCTCTAAGGTCCTTTCCAACTGTGTTGTTCTATGTTCTAAATTGCTCTTTGGCCAGATCATGATAAGTTTTTTGAGTGGGAGTGGCTTGGTTAATGGATTCCATCCAATTATTTGCTCAGCCTGCCAATCTTGCACTTTCTTCCCAGGTGTTACTTGGGCTACTTCCATTGCTCATGTAGCCTGAAAGCAAAGTGCCTCATGCCTTGAGTTGTTGTAGGCAGATATTTCTTGCCTCTACAAATACAGGACTGAAAGTAGGAAAGGAGGAGATGGGTAACCAACCAAACAACTTGGACATTAAAAGGAAGGCAGGTGGTGATTGGCTGGGGGCAGTTCCTGCCTGGCAGGACAAGGCCCCATTTATCTTAATGTCTCAGCTTCAATTGGTTGTGATCTCTTTGGCTTTCCAGTACAGTATGCTCAAAGTGCTTTTGGGCTGTCAAACTCCCTGCCAAGAGAGACTGCAGTAACTCTATCTTTGTTGCCTTTGACGTGCAGACAAATGCATCCTTATTCAGAAAAATAGTTGGCCTTAAAAATGATAGGGTGCAATAGCAGCATTTAATCTGGTGGGTGCTGTTATTTACTTATTGTCAGGTTTTTTATTTGAGGCTTTTATTTTATTTTATGAGTTGCAGTTATTTCCCCTGTGTTTTATTGTTAGCCTCTTGGAACTCTTCTTTTAATGGGGAAAGACATGATATAAAACAAACAGAGCAGTCAAAATGGGGGAATGGAATGCTCCAAAATTTCTACAGATAATGGTAAAATCTCCCTTGTGATGACTTGGTGACTGTGTGGACATGGCAATGTTGCCTTTTCAGCAGCTATATGGATGTGGGTTGCTGCTGTCTTTTTCTATTTTCCTTCTTTCCCCAACTTCCCAGTCTGTGCTCCACTAGAGAAATCATTAAAAATTGTGGGACTATGCGTACCTTAAGTCAGCTAGTGGTTCACACCAGTGGTGGTATTCAACCTGTTTTACTACCAGTTCTGTGGAAGTGGCTTGGTGGGCATGGTGTGGCTTGGTGGGCGTGGCAGGGGAAGGATACTGTAAAATCCCCATTCCCTCCCCATCCCACTAACCTGCTTTCCATTATCCTGTGCAGGGCAACAAAAGAAGACCCAGACAATCAGCTGGGACTCAATGGGAGGCAGCGAATAGATGGGGGCAGGGCCAACCAGAGGTGATATTTACCGGTTCTCCAAACTATTCAAAATTTCCGCTACTGGTTCTCCAGAACCGGTCAAAACTGGCTCTGGTGCCTCTGGTTCACACCCTCTTCCTGGTGCCTCCAGATCCACCTCCAATTTCTCTGCAATAAATTTAACCTAAAAGCACCTTCAATCAAAGGAATAACTTTCCTTATGTTTACTTTAGAAACTGGTACACAGTCTCTGTTAGGTTAAAAAAGAAAAAAGAAACTGGTCTGAAAACCCTTTCTTGTGACATTATTCTTTCTTCTTATGCCCCCCACCCCAGGCATTTGTTTTTAAAATCCAGACCCCTCTCCCACTTTCCTCAACCTTTCTTCCCATCATTCAATTCCTGTACCTAATAACCATTATTGGGCATGTCTTGTGTTTTCATCTGTAAGAAAACGGATATGTTGCATTCTACCATCTACTTTCTACAATTTTACAACTTTAATCCCCCGATTGAACCTACACGAAACTTGAAACTTGATTATCTTTGAATAGGGGTCACTTCCATCAGCTTCCCATGTTTGGTAAAGAAGAATTCAATTTTGCCCAAAACATGGCTCTTGAAAATCTGGTCACAGGCAGCAAAATGTTCTAGTCCGGGGAAATATTTATTCTTTTAGTCATCTGCGACAGCCTCAGAAATTCAAGACTGTTCTTGGCCAGTTGATTTGGTAAAAACTTTAATATCCATCTGTCTCATGTTGTTAGAGTTGGTAAAACATCCTCTTTTAATAAAAGCGTACTTCAATAATCCAGTCATCTTGCCGTCTCGGAGCAATGCCACAAACTCAGTAGGCAGGAGGATATCCTCAAATTTTCCCAGTTGTCTGTATTTCCTAACAACCCACACAAAACATGCACCCAATGCTGCCAATAAGCAATATCTTAGCCATTGTCCAATCCCGTCAATAGATATACCGCACAAGGCCTTTCCTCATTACAGGTAGTCCTTGATTTACAACAACAGTTCATTTAATGACCATTCAAAGTTACAACAACACCGGACAAATAGTGACTTATGACCATTTTTCACAATGACAACCTTTGTAGCATCCCCATAATCATGTGATTAAAATTCAGATGCCTGGCTGCTGGTTCATACTTGCCTTGTGGTCATCTTTTGTGACCTTCTGACAAGCCAAGTCTACAGGAAATCCAGATTCACTTCACAGTGGGATTACTAATTTATCAACTGCAATGATTCACTTAACAACTGTAGCAAGAAAGGTCATAGTATGGGGGTAAAACTCACTAAACAAATGTCTCACTTAAGAACAGAAATTGTTGTTATGTTGTTGAGGACATTTGTTGTTATGTTGTTATGTTGTTGTTATGTTGAGGACTACCTGTACCCATATTACATTGCATTGTTTTATACACATCCTTGAGTTGACAGAAAATTATACTGTTCTTATTGCCAATCTCTATCCAGCCTCCATTGCTGCTCTGTCCATCAGTATAACTACCTACCTTCCTCCACCAAAGTAATGGCTAGGCAAGCTTAAGCTATTTTAAACACTCCAGGGTTGCCCTTGGATGATGCCCAGATTTCATCTTGATGAAAGCAACTTCAAATGGACAAAAAATATTGCCAGGGCACCTTTGTGCTATTGGTTATGTGGAACTGAGAGCACAGCCTCACAGAGCTCATACACACAACCTGCTTTCTGCAGTGCAAAAAATTCCCTATTTATCTTTCCTGCCTTTCCTACTAAATTCCTCTTTTACCAGATTCTTCTTGATCTACAACCTACAGACCAGATTGTAAACTAAGCCCACTAAGGCTAGGAGGAAAACCTTGCCTGGGTTCTTATTTCCAGAATAATAGTTGTTAAATGGCATGCTACAGAAGTGGTAGTCAACAGGTTCTGACCAGTTCTGGATAACTGGTAGCGGAAATTTTGAGTAGTTCGGAGAACTGGAAAATACCACCTCTGACTGGAGATTTTACAGTGTCCTTCCCCTGCCACACCCACCAAGGCACGCCCACAGAACCTGTAGTAAAAAAAAATTGAATCCCACCACTGGCATCCTACAATGTACATCAAGAGTTACTGAGCTCTGCTTCTCTCAGTCATCCTTTTAGTTTTTAGTTTCTGAACAGCTGAACCAGCCTAATTTTAGTTAAGTTTTGTAAGGCCTGCCACTGGATTACAATATGGTTGCAGCAGTGGTGGGGTTCAATTTTTTTTTTTACTACTGGTTCTGTGGGCGTGGCTTGGTGGGTGTGGCAGAGGAAGGATACTGTAAAATCTCCAGCCAGAGGTGGTATTTGCTGGTTCTCTGAACTACTCAAAATTTCCGCTACTGGTTCTCCAAAACTGGTAAGAACCTGCTGAATACCACCTCTGGGTTGTAGCTATTCATGAGTTCAATTCACTGCTCGGTACTATTTCATTTGTGTAGGGTTTCTGACAAACAATGTCTCACAAAGGAGGTAGAAGCTCCTGAGAGACCAAAGGAAGCCTAGATTTAACTCCAAAATCTCACAGCCTGAGCAAAGATCACTGTATCAAGTCCTGTGTTTCAAGGCATGGTTTACTTATGGCTAACTCCAGGCTGGCAAAAAAATAAATTGCTAACTCCTCTTCTCGAATTCAAGCCTTGTTGTAACTAAGAAGATAAAACCCAATGAAATCCTTATTATTACCCATTGCAAAGAAATACACTCCATGAAATGGTACAGCGAAATTGCAGACAACTGGATTACCTGATCACGACTTATTCTAATAAGTACTTTGCTGTATTTTGCTTTGTGGTTTTCACTGAGAATCTAACTAGAGAAATTGCTCCTCTTTCTCACACTGGATAAAAATATAGGCAATAATCTTCCGTCACTTATTTCTGAAAACACGCCATGTAGTCCAAATCTGAACAGCATGTCCACTCAGGTGAGTCGAATTTAAGGGCAATTCAAGCCTTCTTGCTGCAAGATTTTTTCTAAAAAAATGATACTCATTTTACAGCAGCTGGGTTTAAATTCTGTAAGAATGTTTTTTTTCCCCGTGTCCCAGACACAAGGGAGATGTGCACTTCCCTTTATTTGGATGATGTGATGAAGGCTGGAATCACAGCTGAGAGGCCACAGGATTCATCTTTCAGTCAGAATACAAGTTAAATCGTCTGAACAATTAGCTGGAGGAGCAATGATATACCTGAAAAATAGACAAAGTGGAATGGTGTAAGGAGGAAAGAAGTAACATATGAGATTTGAGAGACAGAAACATGAACCACCTACTCAGCTGTTGGACTCAACCTGAATTTGGATAGGCACATTTAGTTCTGAATAAATCATCATCATCTCCTTTTAATGACCCCAGAATCCCTTGTGTGGGGTGGAGTCTGGGCAACTGAATGGAGCAGAGTGTTTACTGGCCGGATGTCCTTCCTGTCACCAATGAGGAATTTTATTCAGCGGATAAATTCTCATTGTGCTCAGAGAGAAATATCTGCCTCTACCTAGGATTGAACTCACAGCCTCCTGATTGTGAGGCGAGAGCTCCACCTCTAGGCCATCGCCAGCAAAATGGAACTGCTTTTTCATACCTGCTATAAGGTGACCAAGCTTCTCCCTCCTATATTGGCTGGCTGCGGATGACCACCTAGATCAACTTCTCGTGAATTCCAAGGATTTGCTGTCACAAACACCTTGCCTAGATGAAAAAGGCTTTGAAAAGGATGGAGATAGTACAGATAGTCCTTGACTTACGGCCACAACTGAGCCCAACATTTATTTTGTTCAGTGAAACATTTGTTAAGTGAGTTTTACCCCATTTTACAACCTTTCTTGCCATAGTTCTTAAATGAATCACTGCAGTTGTTCAGTTCTGTTGTTAAATGAATCTAGCTTTCCGGTTGACTTTCCTTGTCTGAAGAATCACAAAAGCTGATCACATGACCCTGGGACACTGCCACCATCATAATAAATATGAATCAGTTGCCAAGCATCCCAATCACATGACCAAGGGAGTGCTGCAACAGTCATAAGTGTGGAAAAGCAGCCATCAGTCATTTTTTTCAGTGCTGGTGTACAGTCATTTTTTTCAGTGCTGGTGTAACTTTGAACAGTCACTAAATGAACTGTTGTAAGTCAAGGACTAGCTGTACCTCTTTTGTTTCTCAAACTTAAAAATGGATTGTATTTATACTGAATAATTATGAAGGTCAAGATGCACTGGAATGAATCCACCTCCTGATAACTACCTCCATGCAGTTTTTGTTAGCAACATTATACCGGCTTGGTGGGTTGCGATGGGGCATCTTTGAGCAATAGGATGGATCCAGTGGCAGGATTTAAATTTTTTTACTACCGGTTATGTGGGCGTGGCTTGGTGGGTGTGTAAGGGGAAAGATACTGTAAAATCTCCAGTCAGAGGTGGTATTTGCCGGTTCTCCGAACTACTGAAAATTTCCACTACCGGTTCTCCAGAACTGGTCAGAACCTGCTGGATACCACCACTGGATGGATCTTCCTAGTAGTTATTTCTTCTGCTCATCCAGGGTCTTTTACTTATTATTTTTATGGCTTTCAATTTTTATCATTACAATTTTGCTCTAACATCTTTAGCTGGAGAGTGACTAATTAGTACCTCAAATACACAATTTCCTAATGAATTGTAACTTCTAACAACTTTCATTTACTATAAATTTTCTCACTACTCGACACTGAACCGTTTGTCCTTTCTTTTTTGGCTTCTGTTCCATAAATTGAGAGATATTATAATGTAGATATATATTATTCAGTATTTAAGTACCAAGGGAAAAAAAAACATCTAGCAATTATAAAAGACAAAAGATGTATCCTAAAAGCTGTTATTCCAAGGAGACAACAGATCAAGTTTTCTGATATTTTGTTTTTTTCAAACCTCCATTCCACTTGAAATGCCTTGTTAAAAGGTTAATTACCCAGTTTCTTACAAACCCTGATAGGAACCCCTTCCAATTAAAATTCACTGTATGAGGTAGCCAAGTTTCACAGGCAGTCAAGTTTCATGGGAGCACTTCTAGGACTGAAGGCAACCAACACAGAAATAGTGGAGAGAGGCACATTCCTCCAAAGTTAGAACATACTTCCACTGTATTTTTAAACATACATGATTTTTCCTCACAAATCATGAATTGTATGGGTGCTACTTAACTAACACTGAGGACATTTACCAACTCTATGAAGTATGAAGTGGTTGTTCCAGTCAGATTTAGGCTACCTTGTGAGCCTACACAGCAGAGGAATGATTAATCGTAACTTTGTGATATGTGTACTTTTGCAGACTCCACATTTAAAAACACACGTTTTTTAACTTAACATGTTCTGCTTGTGTTGCAGCATATTCTGTCAAAGTCAGTAATCCTGTCTCTGAGCTGGTTAACTCAGTTATTCTAAAACATAATAAGTAACATACATGCCCTTTACTTCTTTTAACTGAGTCAACTTCTTGTGACTGGTACATTGATGTTGCTTTTGAAACAACAATATGGAAGTGTTTTACTTCTATGACTTTTTTAAAAAATAAAGTCTTACATTAATCTACAGTCCTGAGATTTCCTTGAAGCTATCATCCATGTATCAACCATATCTGACCTTTTTAAAATTTCAGGCAAATCTGCTAAATGCTACTCACTTCAGTGACACTTAGAATTTACTAAAAATTAAACAGTTTAGTTGGGATGTACTGCAATTTTCTCACAGTCCAGAAAAAAAACCCAGTAAACTTCCTGTTAAGTTTGAGCAATGAGAGGCTGAACCAGAGCATGAGTGCAACAGTACTTTATTTTACAAATAAAGGGCTGACCGTGCTTGCCAAGCCTGGAACTGGCTCGCAGCAATCAGCAACCAGTTGGACCCCGCAGCCTGCTTTTATAGCTGGCTGCTGGGGAGAACCAACCAATGGGAATGGGGGAATATCGCCCACACAAAGTGAGTGGACCTGAGTGAGAACTCCTTGAGTCCTCAGGACATAACACCCCTTCCCCCCAGATGCGAACACGCATAGTCCTTGAGGTAGACGGGGGGGTTGTGTTGGCGCCCGGAGCGGCGCAACTCGGGAACATTGTCTGTCTGTTCGGTATCAGTCTGTGACGGTTGAGCTGGCATAGTGTCGCCAACACTCTCTCTGGACTGGGCATCCTCGGGAACCACCGGGTTGGTTTCTGGGGTCGAGCTCTCGTGGGTTGGATCAGGTTGGTCAACTCTCTGGGCACTGTTGTCCGAATTTGGGCTGACCAGAACGACCGCTGGCGCAGACTGGTCACTGGGTGCGGTGTGGCTGGGCGGCGGATGAGACGGTTCCCCTTCGACTGGAGGCTCTGGATTCTTGTTTGCGAGGTTGCTGAGGCGCCTTCTGAGTTGGTCTATGTGCCTCCTCCAGGCGCGACCATCCTCCAGCCTGACTCTATACGATCTTGGCCCGGTGACGGCGATGACCTCGCCCGAATCCAAAGCGGGTCCCCAGCGAAATTCCTTGCGAATACCGGCTCCTGTAACATAAAATGTCTAACCCCGAAGTGGAAGCGAGGGGAGAGTCAGGGCAGTATTGTGGGTGCAGTCTATCTAATACAGTCCTCAGGCGCCGGCCCATCAGAAGTTCCGCTGGGGACTTATTGGTGACTGCACAGGGGTTGAGTGCTGGCTCATCAGGAACCGTGAGAGTTTGTGGTGCCAGTCATCTCTGCCAAACCTAGCGAGGGCCTCTTTGGTGGTCCTGACGGCCCTTTCAGCCAACCCATTACTACTCGCAGGGTGAAATGGGGCTGTGAAAATGTGGCGAATGCCAAGGTTGGCTGCAAAGCGGCTGAATTCTACTGATGCGAACTGTGGGCCATTATCGGAGACCAAGGAGTCGGGTAGTCCATGTGTAACGAACAGGCGCGTTAACACGTTGGTGATTGCTAGTGTGGTGGTCGTGGATAGCTGTGCCACGTCTATCCACTTGGAATAAGCGTCCACGACCACTAGGAACATCTTTCCATGCACGGGGCCGGCCAGATCGATATGGATTCTAGACCAAGGGGCGCTGGCGCTCTCCCATCTGGTAGGGGTGGCGATGGGGGGGAGCAGGACGGGATTCCTGGCAAATGCTGCAGGAACTTACCCAATTGACAATGTCCTCGTCTAGACCCGGCCACCACACGTAGCTGCGTGCCAACGCCTTCATTCTCACAATGCCGGGGTGTCCCTCGTGCAACGCCTCCAGGACTCGGGTACGCAGCGAGGTCGGAATGACCACTCGAGTGCCCCACAGAAGACAACCCTGCAAACTGGACAGCTCCTGCATGCGAGTCTTAAAGGGTGCGAATTTGTTATTAACGTTGCCTCCCGGCCACCCCCTCCTCACCCAGTCGAGCACCTGGGCGAGCGTTTGGTCTGCCTTGGTTTTGGCGGCGATGTCAAGGGCGGTGATGGGCAGGTCCAACTGGGTGATTTCAAAAATGGCATTGACAGGAGCTGGGTCTTCAGCCGGAGCGGGTAAGGGGCAGCGACTGAGCGCGGCAGCGTGGGATAGAGTTTTGCCCGGGCGGTGGATAAGTTTGTATGAGTAGGCCGCTAGGAAAAGTGTCCACCGTGTCATCCGAGGGGAGAGGACTTGAGGTGTCTGTTTGTCGCCGGCCAGTAGGCCCAGGAGGGGCTTATGGTCGGTGACCAGTTCGAAGAAGTGGCCAAAAAGGAATTCGTGAAACTTTTTCACGGCTGCAACAGCTGCTAGGGCTTCCTTGTCAATTTGGCTGTAATTTCGCTCCGTGGCCAAGAGCGTCCTGGAGAAAAAGGCGATGGGGGCCTCGGCGCCATTGGCGAGTCGGTGACTAAGGACCGCCCCAATTCCAAAAAGGGATGCGTCTGCTGCCAGTACTAAAGGAAGGTTGGGGTCGAATTGGATGAGCACTGCCTCTGACGTAAGTAGTGATTTAACGGTGTTAAACGCCTGGTCTTCTTTGTGCCCCCAGTGCCACGGTGACTTTTTGTCTAGTAATCTGTGTAGGGGTTCGGCTACTGAGGCTTTATGGGGCAAGAAGGATGCATAAAAGTTTAGGAGCCCCAAGAAGGCTTGTAGCTCCGTTTTGGAGGTCGGTGTGGGAGCTTCGTGGATCGCCCTAACCTTGGACTCCAGGGGTGAATGCCAGAGGCGTCAATTTTATAACCCAGAAAGTCCACCTGTCTAGTGGCAATGGCGCATTTTTCTTTTTTTAACTTGAGGCCATGCTGTCTGAACCTCTCTAACACTGCTCGCACTCTCTGGAAGAGTTGGGGTCTGTCCCTGGCCGAGACCAAGATGTCGTCAAGTAGGGTACTACACCAGGGAGGCCCTGTAAAATCCGCTCCATGAGGGACTGAAAAATACCCGGGGCAACACTTACGCCAAATTGGAGACGCTTGCATCGGAAGGCACCCCTGTGAGTGACGATGGTCTGAAGTTCCGCTTGTTTGGTTATCAACAGGGAACTGTTGATATGCTTGAGACATGTCCAATTTAGCAAAAATACTGCCCGGTTCGAATGTGTGCAATAAGTGCTGAATGACGGGCACAGGGTAGGCGCTAACTTGTAAATATTTATTGATTGTTGTCTTGTAGTCCGAGCAAATTCTCAGGCTACCATCTTTTTTGAGGGTGTGACAATGGGCGTCTCCCACTTGGCGAAATCTGTTGGCTCAATGACCCCTTGTTTTAGTAGTTTATCCAATTCAGCGTCTAGTTTTGGTCGAATAGCAAATGGAACTCTACGTGGTTTTAATCTGATTGGGACTGCCTGGGGGTCAACGGTGAACGAGATGGGGGTTCCATTATAACACCCCAGCTCCTCGCTGAACACATCTGCGTAGTCAGCGAATAAGGAGTCAGTGTCTGAGGTTGAGATAGCATGGACTCCTGTTAACCCTAGGCCGAGGTGGGGAAACCAATCGAGCCCCAATAAGGTGGGTAGATTGCCGTTAACTACCACTAGAGGTAGGTGGCCTTTAAAAGCTCTAAAACTGACAAAGAACTTGCCTCTGCCGATCACGGGAATGGCCTTCCCCTGGTAGTCCTTCAGACCGAACTGGCATCTCTGAAGCCGGGTAGTAGATAGGCTGGGGTGGAGTCTCTTGAGGGTGTTCCACGAGATTATTGAGAGCGCTGACCCTGTGTCAACCTCCATTTGGCACGGTTTACCTTCTAGGGAAACGGAGAGAGAAATTTTACTAACAGTGTGGCCAGTACGCCTGGCAAGGCGGTGCGTGCGACAGTTTAATACTTGCCTCTGTGGTCCCGAGTGCGAGGACGGGGTCTGTGTGCAGCGCTTTGGGGGCTTGGCAGACTCTGCAATGTGCCCCCTCTTATGGCAGTTGTTGCAAACGGCTCCTTTAAACTTGCAGGTGGCCCTTTGATGTGATCCCCACAGGCTAGGCACAGCGTGATGTGCTTGGGTGGACCGGTGTATTCTTGTTTGGCCCCTACCTGCGACCGTCTGTCATTGGTGAGGCGATGGACATCGTTCTCATCGTTGTGGGCTTCCTCCGCTTCCACCTCTTGGAATGGACTGGGAACGATGCTAGCTTGGCACTTGGGCCCTGAATTTCGGTGGCTGAGTTCGTTGCTAGCTCGGCTGCTAGGGCCTCCTCTACCGCTTCGCAAGGTTGAGGTCTTTTTAGCTAGCAGTCGCCTCTGTAGGTTGAGATCCTTGACCCCACAAACTAATTGATCGAGGAGCATGTCCTCCAGGTATGTTCCAAACCCGCAGTGCAGGGCTGCTGTTCTGAGGGCGGCCATATATTGATTGATGGTCTCCTTACTTGATTGCTTCCTCATACGGAACGTGAACCTCCTGGCGATTTGTGAAGGTCTGGGAGCGTAGTGGTTAGTGAGGATCTCAAGCAACTCGGACCACGGAACGTTTTTAATTCTCTCGGCGCTACGAGTGCTGCGGCGGTATCAAATAACGGTGGCTCCGCAGTAGATTAGGAAATAGGATTTTTTCCGATGCTCTCCCGCATCCGCCAGGCCGACCGCATCGATGTAATGATTGAAACGGTTCTTATACGATTCCCACTTCTCTTCGTCTGGTTTAAACGCGGGGAATACTGGGTTGGAACTCATGGTGCTGGAACGGCTGGGCTACCTGCGGAAAAAATCTCTCTGGGACTACGAGCGCTCGTGAGTAACTAGTGAAATCAGCTCTGGAGAGGTTTTTGCTAACCTCTCTTTCTCTCTCTGGGTTACCACGTTGGCTGCTAGCCGTTGGAGGTGTCTAGATTCGCGCCAAAAAAGTGGGCGTTAGTGACTCTCTACAGCGCTGTGCTGTGATTCCTACTGGCTCGAAATTCAAATGACACCCGCTTGAATTTCGCGCCAAATGCAGAGCGGCTGCGGCTCGCAGCGCTTCACTTTCCCAGTAAGGGCTAACAAGCGGCTACAGACGCTTCTAACTTTTTGACTCAGACCGCTTTCTCTGGCTGCGGATCTGCGTTTGCTCTTATCGCCAGCCGATCGCTCTCTCTGGGCTGCGGATCGGTGGCTAGTGACTCAGCGGTTGCAAGGTGCATCTGGTAGCCATCCCACCCTCGTCGCCAGTGTTAAGTTTGAGCAATGAGAGGCTGAACCAGAGCATGAGTGCAACAGTACTTTATTTTACAAATAAAGGGCTGACCGTGCTTGCCAAGCCTGGAACTGGCTCGCAGCAATCAGCAACCAGTTGGACCCCGCAGCCTGCTTTTATAGCTGGCTGCTGGGGAGAACCAACCAATGGGAATGGGGGAATATCACCCACACAAAGTGAGTGGACCTGAGTGAGAACTCCTTGAGTCCTCAGGACATAACACTTCCCACCAGGACCAACCATATCATTAGTATTGGAACGTATGCATTAATAGCAGGCAGGGTTTTCCAGATATTTTTAAAAACTTCTTCTTTAAGACTGCAATATCTCTGTCCATCTCAATGCATTGTCTACCATCAAGTGGTCACATAAAGCAAATGCCCGAAACCTCAGATTCTTTGCCCCTTTCAGAAAATATACAAATATTCCCCCTCGCTCCCAACTGTAACAGATAAAACATGTAACCGTATAATAGAGTTGGAAGTCTGCTAGTCCAAGTGAGACCATTTGTTTTTTTCCATTGGGGAGACTTCCTTCCAATCTGGGTGGGGTGGAGTTTTATAGTTTTATGCTGTAGATCTTTAATGTTGTACGTTGCTTGAAGCTGGAAAGCCATATACATTGTTTAATAAATAAATCAAAATAAAATCTTCAGCCCAGGTCCCAGCTGGTATTTAATTCAGCCCAGCTGTGGGGGAAACCCTCAAATGTATTTTTGCTACTTTCCCAGGGTTTTATTAATGTGACATAACACTTCCAGGACTTGCAGAAAACAATATGCTTCATAGTTCTTGCCAGAATGAGGCCACTCTGTAAGGCTAATCTTGGGCCACTGTTGAACTCAAAGGTCTTGGGGAATTTCTGTACCTTTTTGCAGTCTCTTTTGTTAAAAGTTTCATAAATGGATGTTCCTTTGCAACTGTCTCCTTAGCAAGTAACCAAGAGGAATTTTTTGCAAACCACTAGGCAGCTGTACACAAAGGGATATGTCGAAATGTATAGACTTGGCGGTGTGGGGAGAAAAATATTGGAAATACATTTGCCTCTCTTTTTTTATGAAGGAAGGAGGAAAGACTGCTAATTCTAGAGCCCTAGAAATCTTGGGGCATATCATGCCCCTGGTGGAGACTGACTCTGAGGGAGAGGAGGAACAGCCGACAGGGAGTAGAAGTGTGGTTGTGGAGGAGTGTGGTTGTGGAGGAGTCTGGGGAAGGACAGAGGCCATCTGAACAGTCAGAGGAGGACCCAGGCCTATCCCCTAACCATCCTAGGGCACTCAGGGAAGAAAGGATAAGGGAGAGATGTGGTCTACTTGGGAGGATCCTTGTTATGTCCTGAGGACTCAAGGAGTTCTCACTCAGGTCCACTCACTTTATGTGGGCGATATTCCCCCATTCCCATTGGTTGGTTCTCCCCAGCAGCCTGCTATAAAAGCAGGCTGCGGGGTCCAACTGGTTGCTGATTGCTGCGAGCCAGTTCCAGGCTTGGCAAGCACGGTCAGCCCTTTATTTGTAAAATAAAGTACTGTTGCACTCATGCTCTGGTTCAGCCTCTCATTGCTCAAACCTAACACTGGCGATGAGGATGGGATGGCTACCAGATGCACCTTGCAACCGCTGAGTCACTAGCCACCGATCCGCAGCCCAGAGAGAGCGATCGGCTGGCGATAAGGGAAACGCTGATCCGCAGCCAGAGAGAGCGGTCAGCTAACAAAACGAGCGATCGAAAAGAGCAAACGCAGATCCGCAGCCAGAGAAAGCGGTCTGAGTCAAAAAGTTAGAAGCGCCTGTAGCCGCTTGTTAGCCCCGCTACAGGGAAAGTGAAGCGCTGCGAGCCGCAGCCGCTCTGCATTTGGCGCGAAATTCAAACGGGTGTCATTTGAATTTCGAGCCAGTAGAATCACAGCACAGCGCTGTAGAGAGTCACTAACGCCCACTTTTTTTGGCGCGAATCTAGACACCTCCAACGGCTAGCAGCCAACGTGGTAACCAGAGAGAGAAGAGAGGTTAGCAAAAAACCTCTCCAGAGCTGATATCACTAGTAACTCACGAGCGCTCGTAGTCCCAGAGAGATTTTTCCGCAGGTAGCCCAGCCGTTCCAGCACCATGAGTTCCAACCCAGTATTCCCAGCGTTTAAACCAGGCGAAGAGAAGTGGGAATCGTATAAGAACCGTTTCAATCATTACATCGATGCGGTCGGCCTGGCGGATGCGGGAGAGCATCGGAAAAAATCTATTTCCTAATCTACTGCGGAGCCACCGTTTACGATACCGCCGCAGCACTCGTAGCGCCGAGAGAATTGAAAAACGTTCCGTGGTCCGAGTTGCTTGAGATCCTCACTAACCACTACGCTCCCAGGCCTTCACAAATCGCCAGGAGGTTCACGTTCCGTATGAGGAAGCAATCAAGTAAGGAGACCATCAATCAATATATGGCCGCCCTCAGAACAGCAGCCCTGCACTGCGGGTTTGGAACATACCTGGAGGACATGCTCCTCGATCAATTAGTTTGTGGGGTCAAGGATCTCAACCTACAGAGGCGACTGCTAGCTAAAAAAAACCTCAACCTCACGCAAGCGGTAGAGGAGGCCCTAGCAGCCGAGCTAGCAACGAACTCAGCCACCGAAATTCAGGGCCCAAGTGCCAAGCTAGCATCGTTCCCAGTCCATTCGAAGAGGTGGAAGCGGAGGAAGCCTACAACGATGAGAACGATGTCCATCGCCTCACCAATGACAGACGGTCGCAGGTAGGGGCCAAACAAGAATACACCGGTCCACCCAAGCACATCACACTGTGCCTAGCCTGTGGGGATCACATCAAAGGGCCACCTGCAAGTTTAAAGGAGCCGTTTTGCAACAACTGCCATAAGAGGGGGCACATTGCGAGAGTCTGCCAAGCCCCCAAAGCGCTGCACACAGACCCCGTCCTCACACTCGGGACCACAGAGGCAAGTATTAAACTGTCGCACGCACCGCCTTGCCAGGCGTACTGGCCACACTGTTAGTAAAATTTCTCTCTCCGTTTCCCTAGAAGGTAAACCGTGCCACATGGAGGTTGACACAGGGTCAGCGCTCTCAATAATCTCGTGGAACACCCTCAAGAGACTCCACCCCAGCCTATCTACTACCCGGCTTCAGAGATGCCAGTTCGGTCTGAAGGACTACCAGGGGAAGGCCATTCCGTGATCGGCAGAGGCAAGTTCTTTGTCAGTTTTAGAGCTTTTAAAGGCCACCTACCTCTAGTGGTAGTTAACGGCAATCTACCCACCTTATTGGGGCTCGATTGGTTTCCCCACCTCGGCCTAGGGTTAACAGGAATCCATGCTGTCTCAACCTCAGACACTGACTCCTTATTCGCTGACTACGCAGATGTGTTCAGCGAAGAGCTGGGGTGTTATAATGGAACCCCCATCTCGTTCACCGTTGACCCCCAGGCAGTCCCAATCAGATTAAAACCACGTGAGTTCCATTTGCTATTCGACCAAAACTAGACGCTGAATTGGATAAACTACTAAAACAAGGGGTCATTGAGCCAACAGATTTCGCCAAGTGGGAGACGCCCATTGTCACACCCTCAAAAAAGATGGTAGCCTGAGAATTTGCTCGGACTACAAGACAACAATCAATAAATATTTACAAGTTAGCGCCTACCCTGTGCCCGTCATTCAGCACTTATTGCACACATTCGAACCGGGCAGTATTTTTGCTAAATTGGACATGTCTCAAGCATATCAACAGTTCCCTGTTGATAACCAAACAGCGGAACTTCAGACCATCGTCACTCACAGGGGTGCCTTCCGATGCAAGCGTCTCCAATTTGGCGTAAGTGTTGCCCGGGTATTTTTCAGTCCCTCATGGAGCGGATTTTACAGGGCCTCCCTGGTGTAGTACCCTACTTCGACGACATCTTGGTCTCGGCCAGGGACAGACCCCAACTCTTCCAGAGAGTGCGAGCAGTGTTAGAGAGGTTCAGACAGCATGGCCTCAAGTTAAAAAAAGAAAAAATGCGCCATTGCCACTAGACAGGTGGACTTTCTGGGTTATAAAATTGACGCCTCTGGCATTCACCCCCTGGAGTCCAAGGTTAGGGCGATCCACGAAGCTCCCACACCGACCTCCAAAACGGAGCTACAAGCTTTCTTGGGGCTCCTAAACTTTTATGCATCCTTCTTGCCCCATAAAGCCTCAGTAGCCGAACCCCTACACAGATTACTAGACAAAAAGTCACCGTGGCACTGGGGGCACAAAGAAGACCAGGCGTTTAACGCCGTCAAATCACTACTTACGTCAGAGGCAGTGCTCATCCAATTCGACCCCAACCTTCCTTTAGTACTGGCAGCAGACGCATCCCCTTTTGGAATTGGGGCGGTCCTTAGTCACCGACTCGCCAATGGCGCCCGAGGCCCCCATCGCCTTTTTCTCCAGGACGCTCTTGGCCACGGAGCGAAATTACAGCCAAATTGACAAGGAAACCCTAGCAGCTGTTGCAGCCGTGAAAAAGTTTCACGAATTCCTTTTGGGCCACTTCTTGAACTGGTCACCGACCATAAGCCCCTTCTGGGCCTACTGGCCGGCGACAAACAGACACCTCAAGTCCTCTCCCCTCGGATGACACGGTGGACACTTTTCCTAGCGGCCTACTCATACAAACTTATCCACCGCCCGGCAAAACTCTATCCCACGCTGACGCGCTCAGTCGCTGCCCCTTACCCGCTCCGGCTGAAGACCCAGCTCCTGTCAATGCCATTTTTGAAATCACACAGTTGGACCTGCCCATCACCGCCCTTGACATCGCCGCCAAAACCAAGGCAGACCAAACGCTCGCCCAGGTGCTCGACTGGGTGAGGAGGGGTGGCCGGGAGGCAACGTTAATAACAAATTCGCACCCTTTAAGACTCGCATGCAGGAGCTGTCCAGTTTGCAGGGTTGTCTTCTGTGGGGCACTCGAGTGGTCATTCCGACCTCGCTGCGTACCCGAGTCCTGGAGGCGCTGCACGAGGACACCCCGGCATTGTGAGAATGAAGGCGTTGGCACGCAGCTACGTGTGGTGGCCGGGTCTAGACGAGGACATTGTCAATTGGGTAAGTTCCTGCAGCATTTGCCAGGAATCCCGTCCTGCTCCCCCCATCGCCACCCCTACCAGATGGGAGAGCGCCAGCGCCCTTGGTCTAGAATCCATATCGATCTGGCCGGCCCCATGCATGGAAAGATGTTCCTAGTGGTCGTGGACGCTTATTCCAAGTGGATAGATGTGGCACAGCTATCCACGACCACCACACTAGCAATCACCAACGTGTTAACGCGCCTGTTCGTTACATGGACTACCCGACTCCTTGGTCTCCGATAATGGCCCACAGTTCGCATCAGTAGAATTCAGCCGCTTTGCAGCCAACCTTGGCATTCGCCACATTTTCACAGCCCCATTTCACCCTGCGAGTAATGGGTTGGCTGAAAGGGCCGTCCAGGACCACCAAAGAGGCCCTCGCTAGGTTTGGCAGAGATGACTGGCACCACAAACTCTCACGGTTCCTGATGAGCCAGCACTCAACCCCCTGTGCAGTCACCAATAAGTCCCCAGCGGAACTTCTGATGGGCCGGCGCCTGAGGACTGTATTAGATAGACTGCACCCACAATACTGCCCCTGACTCTCCCCTCGCTTCCACTTCGAGGTTAGACATTTTATGTTACAGGAGCCGGTATTCGCAAGAATTTCGCTGGGGACCCGCTTTGGATTCCGGCGAGGTCATCGCCGTCACCGGGCAAGATCGTATAGAGTCAGGCTGGAGGATGGTGCGGCGTCTGGAGGAGGCACATAGACCAACTCAGAAGGCGCCTCAGCAACCTCGCAAACAAGAATCCAGAGCCTCCAGTCGAAGGGGAACCGTCTCATCCGCCGCCCAGCCACACCGCACCCAGCGACCAGTCTGCGCCAGCGGTGTCGTTCCGGTCAGCCCAAACTCGGACAACAGCGCCAGAGAGTTGACCAACCTGATCCAACCCACGAGAGCTCAATTGACCCAGTAACCAACCCGGTGGTTTCCGAGGATGCCCAGTCCAGAGAGTGTTGGCGACACTATGCCAGCTCAACCGTCACAGACTGATACCGAACAGACAGACAATGTTCCCGAGTTGCGCCCGCTCCGGGCGCCAACACAAACCCCCCGTCTACCTCAAGGACTATGCGTATTCGCATCTGGGGGGAAGGGGTGTTATGTCCTGAGGACTCAAGGAGTTCTCACTCAGGTCCACTCACTTTGTGTGGGCGATATTCCCCCATTCCCATTGGTTGGTTCTCCCCAGCAGCCTGCTATAAAAGCAGGCTGCGGGGTCCAACTGGTTGCTGATTGCTGCGAGCCAGTTCCAGGCTTGGCAAGCACGGTCAGCCCTTTATTTGTAAAATAAAGTACTGTTGCACTCATGCTCTGGTTCAGCCTCTCATTGCTCAAACCTAACAATCCTCTTCATGGGCTGCAGCTGTGACAACTGAATAAGAGGACAGACATGCATACGGGTGAATGCTGGAAACAAAGTGTGGTAATATCTTTAGTTTATGGTTCTTCTCTGAGTTTGGCATCCTTCCCAGTGTGTGTTATCTGTGGATGTCCTCCAGCCCTTATCTTGCCTGGTTTGTGTTGCTTTTTTCCTTCTTTGTGTAACTGTTTGTGTGGGAGTTTTTTGTCTTCTGTCAAGAATATTCAGAGCTTAGAAGCAAAGTGAAAGAATAAAAGGGGCTTCATCTGTTTTCTGTGACTGTGTTTGTTTTGTATCCCACCCTGGGTCATCACAGGGCATTATTCTCCATGGTCAGTCTTAATCAATGAGTGGGAGCACTGATCTCTTGATCTTTTCTGCACACAGCTATTAACTAAGATGTCCTAAGCAATTACTAGCTGAATGTGCATTTCTCTACAGATTCCAGGATCATGAGTGTCTCAGGGAACCATGCTAAAAATTTGCTTCGAACAGTGTTAAGAATGGTTGGAAAATGTAAAGACTGCTATTGTATCAGGCAGAGATGGGTTGGAGGAGAAAGTAATGTACCGTCTCTTTGCTTTGCCTTTTGTCCTTTAAGGAGAGGGAAAGGCTGCCCCATTGCTAGCAAGTGTTAGTTTTGGGCTCATGCAATGGAGGGGCACTGTCATCTTATGCTTGAACCTGCCTGCATCAGGCTTTGGTAGATGGCTGTGAGTGTCCCATGTCCTTCTGTTCAGGATCAAATTCAGGAAAGCAGTGTTGTGCTGTGTAGCACAGTTAAACCAGAGCTAGAGAAAACATATCTTTGATGCATGTCATTGTGCTGTTTTATGTCAATTTGCATCAGCCAAGCTTGCAGTTTAACTCTTTTCCACATGCATGAAAAGATTTGTCATTTTCCTGCATTTTCACGGAAGGTAATATAATTCCAGGGGTTGGCAGGCACTGAAGCAAACCTCAGCTTTTAGCATCACATTCCCTGTTGCCTGAATTTTCAGTGAATAGTATCAGATGACTAAAAAAAATGAATGCTAATAAAAAGTGGGGGGACCCCTACTATAATGGTGGAAAGCCGCCTGACCAATAGAGCTGGTGCTGAAAAAGGGAAGTGATACAGATTCCCAATAGCTGTCAGAAATAAGTTGTTAAATATTTATGCTAGAAGCATAAAAGAGAAAATCAGAGTGTAAGTAATAAAGAAGTCCTGGTTTGCTGACACTCAGCACTAGCTCAGAGAGCCAGGATATTGTATAGATTTCCTTGCACATGATAGTGGCACTGTTGTCAACACTATGGGTGAACTGGCTTTAGTGAAAAACATTGAGTGTTGCTGTGAAATTATATCTGTTGGTCCATCTGCGACAGCTGATTGAACACTACTTTGAGATATTATTGTAGACCAGAACCTTTTGGTTTTACTTTTTTTTTCCCAAATTACATTTAAAGAAGAATGTACACTTTAATGGGAGCCTGAAATAAGTTTTCCTCATCCCCACACTACCCAAGAATTCTTTGAAGTACAAAATGACTATGACAAATCCTCTTAAATGTATCCATTCTTCCTCCTCTCCTCCTCTTGTGAGATATATTTGAACAGATTCCTCTCTTTCAAGAGGTTACCCCTCTTAAAGTAAATATGCTCTCCTATTAAAACTAGAAATGTGGTCCATACTTGGCATTTAATTAGCTGCCATATAGGAACAGAATGGCTAGGATAGGTGGCCATGATTTCTGTATCAATGGAACATCATTTCTGAAATGTTGGGTTTTTGCTGCTCCTTCTGACCAAATTCATGGAAGGTATTTCCTTAAGTTGGCATATCACTTAGTCCTGCCTCTAAACAAAATGCATTCTGTAGATGATACTTCATTGGCTTTGCCATTGAGTAACAGACAGAGGGCAAAACTCTGAGGATAAATAAAGGAGTTAAAGTGGCACTCAAAACAAGAAGTTATGGAGAGGAGTTGGAATTTTGATTGTTTATTGGGATGGGCGTACTGGTAAAATAGTTGGCTTGAGAGTGAAAATAGAGGGTGGTATTTGAAGTTGGAAAGGGAGATAAAAGGGTAAAAGGTGGACCCCAAGAATAAAAGGAATGAAATAGGCAAGAGAATATAACAAGACTGGAGGAAATTGAAATCATCTAAATCATTAATCAAGATATTGAAGAGTACTGGGCTTAAGACAGAGTCTTGGGGTGCCGTGCTGCATGCTTCCCTCTATATAGGTGCCGTTCCATTAAGAGCTACATGTTAAGTGCAGTTGGTCAGCCAACTATGAATCCATTTGGAGGTGCTGCCCACCTTTTTCAAGTAGTAGTAGTAGTAGTAGTAGTAGTAGTAGTAGTAGTAGTAGTAGGCTGTTGTCTACTTTATCAAATGCCTTACTGAAACCCAAGTAAACTATATCCACAGCATTTCTCCGATCTTCTCTGTATTTTGTCACTTTGTCAAATAATGCAATAAGATTTCTCTGGCATGATATGGTTTTGACAAACCTGTTATGACTCCCCTTCAAAATTCAAACGAACAAAACAGAAAGCAGCCGTTTCACAATTAAATCAAACGGAAAGAAGTCTTATTAGATAACGGCTGGCAAAAACCACAGCATAAAGCTTACTCTGTCCGGCAAACCAGTCCTGGCAATAAATCCTTAGCCTCAGAGCTCTTTGCTGTAACGTCCTCACTCAAATAGTCATTTTGTTTCTGGCGAAATGCACCAGCCCAGCTGTGTCCTTTTATACTCATTAAGGCAACGTGCTAATTTACTGACTTGCTCTTCTCATTTGCTCCAGCCGATTTTGCCTTTTCAACCGTCTTCTATTTTTTACATTTAACCACAAATTTTCCAAGTTCTCATCTCCACTAGAAGACTCTCTCAAAACTTCCCTGTCAGCCATTCCCGGCTGTTGATCAGATAAAGAACCAGAGGAGATCAAAGGTCCTGACAATTCTAATACATCAGGTCTGTCGTCCTTTGTCATGTCCATCTCCTCATCCTGGTTATCAGTCCAATCAGTAAGCCAGGCTGGTTCAAATTGTTCTGACGTAACCTCTTCACTTGAACTCATATCAATCACAGGAGCTGAATCCAAGCCCGGAGCCACAACACAATCCCATGTTGGCTTTTGGTTAAAACCCAGGGCTAGCCACAAAGAAACTTAAATACTGCATACAGTTTTGGTCACCACAATATTAAAAAAAAAATGTTAAGACTCTGGAAAGAGTGCAGAAAAAATTAACAAAGAATATTAGGAGGCTGGAGACCAAGACATATGAAGAACAGTTACAGGAATTGGGTGTATCTAGTTTAGTGAAAAGAAGGACTAGAGGAGATATAATAACAGTGTTCTATTATTTGAGGGGTTGTCTCAAAGATGAGGGGACAAATTGTTTTCCAAAGCACCAGACCGGCAAGACAAGAACCAATGGATGGAAATTAATCAATGAGAGAAGCAATCTAGAACTAAGGAAAAATTTCCTAGCAGTGAGAACAATCAATCAGTGGAATGCTTTGCCTTCAGAAATTGTGGGTGCTGCATCACTGGAGTCTTTCAAGACTGGACAGCCATTTATCTGAAATGGCATAGACTCTCCTGCTTGTCCAGGGAGTTGGACTAGATGATTTTCAAAGTCCCTTCTAACCAGGGGTGGGATACGACAGGGTTAACTACCGATTTGGGATTTATAAGCTTCCCTGCCTGCTGTGAGCCGCACCCCTGTTAATCGTCATTAGCAGGCTGCGTGTGGAGAAGAAGCATTTGAAACAGCCCTCTTAACTGCAGCTGTGCCTCGTTTGGCAGCTGAAGTTGAAAAATCAGGAAATAAAGGTCAAGTAAGAGCCCAGGTGGGCAGGTGGGCAAAAACATCAGCAGACATAGAACCGGTTCTATGTCTGCTGCTCTTCAGAGCTACCAGTTCTACAGAGGTGGACAGAACTGGTAGAAACCCACCCCTGCTTCTAACACTGTTATTCTATGTTCTATGTTCTGTGATGACTTTGCTTCTAAGTGTTTGCAGATTTGTTCGTTGATTATCTTTTCAGAATCCTCACAGTAATGATGTCAGGAAGATAGGTCTGTAGTTTCTAGGATCTATTTTTTTTCCTTTTTTAAATATGGGAACTACGTCAGCCCTTTTCCAGTCCTCTGGTACTTCCCCGGTGCTCCAGGATCTTTGAAAGATATGGTTCAGTGGTTCTGAGATCATATCTGCCAATTCCTTTAGAACCTTGGAGTGTAATCCATCTGGTCCTGGTGATCTGAACTCATCTACAATAGATAGCTGTTCTCTTACTATTTTCTTGCCTATTTTGACTTCCATTCCTAATATGCATTTTACAGTATTCTTTTTGATAGATTGGACTGTTTTTTTTCCCCTTTTGGGTAAAGACAGATGAAAAAATTGAATTAAGCAGTTGTACTTTCTCCCTGCTGGTCATCATCTTCTTGCCATTTTCTTTCATTAATGGACTTCCTTGACATTTTTCTTGTTTTTTACATATTTTACATTTTTTTGTTATTATGTTTGACTTTTGTTGCAAGCCTTAGTTCATTTTAAGCCCTAGCTTTCCTGGTTTTCTTTGTAGGTTCAGGCTATTTGCTGATATTCTGCTTTAGTTATGTGCCCCTCTTTCCACTTTTTGTACTTGTCTTTTTTGTCTTTTAGTTTATCAGAAAATTCTTTATGCAGTCATGTTGATTTTCAGATCTTTTGTTTTTCTTCTTCCTTGAAATTGTGCTAGACTGGGCTTTTATAATCTCATTTTTCAAAGTCACCCAAGCTTCTTGGTTTGTTTTCCCCTTGAGGATTCTCATCCAGAGCTCTTTCTTTTTTCAACCCTGTAATCCCTTAATTCAGGCTTGAGTCAGAGCAACTGAATAGAGCTGAGAGTTTACCGGCTGGATATCCTTCCTGACACCTGTTATGTCCCTGGAACTTGCCAAAGTCCCCACCCAGGTCCGTTCATGCTGCGGGGGCGTTTGCTGCCCCTCATTGGCTGGCTTCCCTCGACAGCCGGCTATAAAAGCCGGCTGCAGGGTTCGGTCAGCCGCTGTTCACTGTGAGCCTGCTCTAGGCAGGGCTAACACGTTCAGTCCTTTATTGCTTAAATAAAGTCTTGTTGCATCCATGCCCTGGTCTAGCCTCTCATTGCTCAATCTACAACACTGGCGACGAAGGTGGGATGGCTACCAGAGGCAATCCGCAACAGCTGAAGTCACTCAATTGCTGAGCCGCAGCCGCGCCGCCGGAGAGCTCGGTCAGCAAAAGCGAAAGGAAGAGCGTCTGTAGCCACTCGGTTAGCAAGCTACAGGGAAAGTGAAGCGCTGCGAGCCGCAGCCGCTCAGCTCAAAAGGGCGCGAAATTCAAACGGCTGTCGTTTGAATTCGAGTCGGAGTACAGCGCGGTGCTGTCATTCCGGGAGTCTCTGACGCCAGCACAGGGTGCGAGATTCAAATCACTGTCAGCGGCGGTCAGCCATTACCGCCTATGCTCTCCAGGAGCGCGAAATTCAAATAACGCTGGCAACGACTGTTGCAGCCTGAGCCATAGCGTAACCCAGAGAGAACAGAGAGATTCTGTGGAACCTCTCAAGAGCTGAAGTCACTAGCCTGACAAGAGCACAAAGGGCCATTTGTCATCCCAGAGAGATCTCACAGCGGTGTAACCTGCAGAAGTTCACAACATGAACTCCAACCCAGCCTTCCCACCGTTCAAGCCTGATGAAGAAAAGTGGGAGTCATACAAAAATCGTTTTAACCACTACATTGATGCCATTGGTCTGGCTGATGCTGGGGAGCACAGAAAGAAGTCATTCTTCCTCAGTTATTGCGGAGCCATCGTTTTTGATACCGCCACAGCACTCATTGCTCCACGTGAGTTAAAGAATGTTCCCTGGGCAGAATTGCTGGAGATCCTCACCAATCATTACTCCCCCAGGCCCTCACAGATCGCGAGGCGTTTCACTTTCCGGATGAGGAAGCAAGCTGAAAAGGAAACCGTCAACCAGTACATGGCTGCCTTGAGGACTGCAGCTCTCCACTGCGGGTTCGGGAACTACTTAGATGACATGCTCCTCGACCAGCTCATCTGCGGGGTCAAGGACCTTCACCTCCAAAGGCAACTGCTTGCCAGGAAGGATCTCAACCTCTCCCAGGCCGTCGAGGAAGCCTTGGCTGCAGAACTGGTGACCCAGTCAGCCACCGAGATTCAAGGTCCCGTTCCCAAACAAAGCTGTGCCACCATCCACTCAGAAGAGGTGGTCAACGAAGATGATCCCAACGATCAAACAGACATCCACCGCCTCGCTCATGCCAAACAACCACAGGTAGGAACCAGGCAAGAAAGCAGCAGTGCACCCAAACACATCATCCTGTGCCTATCCTGTGGCGGACCTCACTCGAGAGCTTCGTGCAAATTCAAAGGTGCCACATGCAACAATTGCCACAAAAAAGGCCACATCGCCAGAGTCTGCCAGGCCACACACAACTCAGCACAAAAGGTTCCTTCCTTTTCCCATTCTGGACCCCAAAGGCAAGTACTAAATTGTCACACTTGCTACCATGCTAACCACACCTGTCATTCTATTAGTAAAATCACACTCTCCATTTTATTAGAAGGTAAACCTTGTCGTATGGAGGTTGACACGGGGTCAGCGCTCTCAATCATCTCTTGGAGCACTCTCAAGAAAATCCAGCCCAGACTATCCAGAAACCAGCTCCAGAAGTGCCAGCCCATCTTGAGGGACTATCAAGGGAAGGACATTCCAGTACTCGGCAAAGGCAAGTTCCTTGTTAATTTCAAAGCTTTCAAAGGCCACCTGCCTCTAGTGGTAGTTAACGGCAACCTCCCTAGTCTCTTGGGGCTTGATTGGTTCCCCTACCTCGGCCTAGGGTTAACAGGAGTCCATGCTGTCTCAGCTTCTGACACTGACTCCTTATTCACTGACTACTCAGACGTATTCAGCGATGAGTTGGGGTGTTATAACGGTACTCCCATCTCATTTGCAGTTGACCCCCAAGCAGTTCCAGTCCGGCTGAAACCTCGTAGAGTCCCATTCACCATTCGGCCTAAACTGGACGCAGAACTGGATAAATTATTAAAGCAAGGGGTCATTGAGCCAACAGACTTCGCCAAATGGGAGACGCCAATTGTCACACCCCTTAAAAAGGACAGCAGTCTGAGAATTTGTTCGGATTACAAAACAACAATTAACCGCTTTCTACAAGTTAGCGCTTACCCAGTCCCGGTCATTCAACATTTATTGCACACTTTTGAGCCTGGCAACATTTTTGCCAAATTGGACATGTCACAAGCGTATCAACAGTTCCCTGTTGACAACCAAACAGCCGAATTACAAACTATTGTGACCCACAGGGGTGCCTTCCGGTGCAGGCATCTCCAGTTTGGCGTAAGTGTTGCCCCTGGCATCTTCCAATCCCTCATGGAGCGTATACTTCAGGGCCTCCCTGGCGTAGTACCCTACTTCGACAACATATTGGTCTCGGCCAGGGACAGGCCCCAACTCTTCCAGAGAGTCAGAGCAGTGTTAGACAGGTTCAGACAGCATGGCCTCAAATTAAAAAGGGAGAAATGTGCCATTGCCACTAGACAGGTGGACTTTCTGGGCTATAGAATTGACACCTCAGGCATTCACCCCCTAGAATCCAAAGTCAAGGCAATCCATGAGGCACCCACACCAACCACTAAAGCCGAGCTACAAGCCTTTTTGGGATTATTGAACTTCTATGTGTCATTCCTACCTCACAAAGCATCAGTAGCAGAGCCTTTACACAGGCTCTTAGATAAAAAATCACCTTGGCACTGGGGACACAAGGAAGACACCGCTTTTCACGCAGTCAAATCACTGCTCACATCAGACGCGGTCCTTATTCAATTTGACCCACATCTCCCATTAGTACTAGCAGCGGATGCATCCCCTTTTGGGATTGGAGCTGTCTTAAGCCACAGACTACCCAATGGCTCCGAGGCACCAATCGCTTTCTTTTCCAGAACGCTCTCAGCAACAGAGCGTAACTATAGTCAAATCGACAAGGAGGCTTTAGCCGCAGTGGCAGCGGTAAAGAAATTTCATGAATTCCTTTTTGGCCACAACTTCGAACTAATCACGGACCACAAGCCTCTCCTGGGTCTTCTATCCGGGGACAAGCAGACTCCCCAAGTGTTGTCTCCAAGAATGACGAGGTGGACCGTGTTCCTGGCGGCATACTCGTACAAGCTCATCCACCGCCCAGGAAAAACATTAAGCCACACAGACGCCCTCAGCCGCTGCCCCCTGCCAGCTCCAGCTGAGGATCCGGCCCCGGTCCATGCCATCTTCGATGTCACCGAGCTCGACCTTCCTGTCACCGCCCTCGACATCGCGACCAAATCCAAGACGGACAAAACAATCGCCCAGGTACTGGACTGGGTGAGGAGGGGGTGGCCGGGCACTAACCTCGCAACCAAATTCACACCTTTTAAGACCCGTCAACAGGAACTATCTAGCTTACAGGGCTGCCTGTTGTGGGGCACCAGAGTTGTCATTCCGGCCTCGCTTCGCACACCAGTCTTAGAGGCACTACACGAGGGCCACCCGGGCATCGTCCGGATGAAGCGTTGGCTCGGAGTTACGTCTGGTGGCCTGGCTTGGGCGACGACATCGTCAAGTGGGTAAGCTCTTGCCAACCCTGTCAGGAATCCAGACCATCCCTCCAGTCACCACCCCCACAAAGTGGGAGAGCGCCAACGCGCCTTGGTCAAGGCTTCACATTGACTTAGCGGGTCCAATACACGGCAAAACCTTCTTGGTGGTCGTAGATTCATACTCTAAATGGATCGATGTGGCCCAACTATCCACGACCACCACGCAAGCGGTTACCAAGGCCTTGACCCGCCTATTCGTGACACACGGGCTACCAGATACTATAGTTTCGGATAATGGCCCCCAGTTTGCCTCAACAGAATTCAGCCGCTTTGCCACCAATCTTGGCATCCGACACATCTTCACGGCCCCCTTTCATCCTGCCAGCAACGGATTGGCGGAGAGAGCCGTTAGGTCCACAAAAGAAGCGTTAGCCAGATTCAGCAAAGAAGACTGGCATCACAGACTCTCCCGCTTCTTACTAAGCCAACACTCAACCCCTTGCATGGTCACCAACAAATCCCCAGCTGAACTCCTGATGGGTAGATGCCTAAGAACTGTGTTGGATAGGCTCCACCCTCACTATTGCCCTGACACCCCTCTTGCTTCAATGACGGGGGTCAGAGATTTTGTCTTGCAGGAACATGTCTTTGCAAGGAACTATGCCGGAGACCCACTTTGGATTCCAGGAGAGATTGTAGCCATCACCGGTCCCAGGTCGTACCGAGTCCAGCTGGAAGACGGCCGCATCTGGAGAAGGCACCTGGACCAGCTAAGGAAGCGACAGGGTACCCTCGCCAGTGCCGGATCGTGGGCACAGGTCAGCCCCCAGGTGCCTCACCAAACCCTCATCGAAGACCGTTCCAGAGGCTCTTCACCACCATCACCCGAGCCGAGGGAGCAGGCAGTAGACCGGGACTGCCCGTTGGGTCCTCCGCCTGAACCATCTGATGGGGCCATGACATCGCCGGACAGAAGCACTTCACCGGTACCAGCGCAGACCTCCGAGCGAGTTTGCACCCCATCACCAACCCTACCTGTTTCTTCGAACTCTGAGACACTTGGTAAGTCGCCTGAGTTACGACGCTCGGGGCGCCAGCACAGACCACCCGCTTATTTAAATGACTATGCATGTTCGCATCTGGGGGAAGGGGTGTTATGTCCCTGGAACTTGCCAAAGTCCCCACCCAGGTCCGTTCATGCTGCGGGGCGTTGCTGCCCCTCATTGGCTGGCTTCCCTCGACAGCCGGCTATAAAAGCCGGCTGCAGGGTTCGGTCAGCCGCTGTTCGCTGTTCGCCTGCTCCAGGCAGGGCTAACACGTTCAGTCCTTTATTGCTTAAATAAAGTCTTGTTGCATCCATGCCCTGGTCTAGCCTCTCATTGCTCAATCTACAACAACACCGACATGGAGTTTGCAACAGATATTTTCTTTTTGCACCCTGATTGAGAAATATCTGTCACTGCCTGGGATTGAACTCTCAATTTTCCAAGTGGGAGGTGAGTGTCTTCACCTTTAGGTCACTATGCCGCTCCTTCTCAAGCTCTAAGTTTATTGAAATCAGTTCTCTTGAAGTCTAAGACTCCAGTTTGACTTTGTTTTATTGCTTGTACTTGCATAATATTAAATTCCAATTTTGCATGGTCACTCCCTCCCCCTGTAATTTAACACCTTCTGTCATTTTATCTCTTAGTGAGAATTAAGTTCATTATGGCTGACCCTCTAGTTTCCTTCTCTACCTTTTGGGAGACCAGGTTTTCTGCTAGATTTGTAAATCTGTTTGATCTTTCACTAGGTACAGAGTTTGTCTTCCAGTTAATGTCAGGATAGTTAAAGTTCCCCATTACTATTGCGGTGTGCTTTCTATATACTTTAATTAACAGACTAGCTAAAAGTCCATGTATTTCCTCTGTTTGGTTGGGGCTGTACACCTATGGCAATGCCATTCTTTTTTCCTTTTATATTGACTCAAATGAATTCAAGACAGTTTTTGCTGAATTTCTGAATTTCGATATAATTATTTCTTATATATAGCACAATTCAGTCTTCTCTTTTATTAGGTCTGTTTTTTTAAACAAGTTAAATCACTCTAGCTGTATATTCCATTCATGGATTTCTTTTTTATTTTTTTAAAAAAGAACTTTATTAAAGATTTAAAAAAACACTATGTACAATACATAGAATACAACTTTACATTGCAGACAAAATCTATATATACAAATATGTAATAGATAAACATAAAGAACATATATGTTCCTAATCAACTAAGATGGTGTGATTTTTTATTGATAACAATTTTACTACTATTTATTTCCTACTTTGGTAAATGTTCTTAATTTAACCACTCCATTCAACAAATCCTTATCTTTTAATTTCCTGGGTTTTTCTCTTTAATCCACTTATACCATTTATCCCAAGCTGTAATATATCTTGAGTCTTCCTTATCCCTAAGTTTTTGTGTGAGTAGGTATATTTAAGTGCAATCAAGTATTTTCTGAGTAATCAAATTGTATGTTGCCATTTGTTCGCCCTTCCAACATTGTGCCAACGCAATTCTTGCCACTGTGATTCTATGGAGAATTAAATATTTAGTTTCCTTTACATGGTCCCCTTTTAACATCCCCCACCCCCCCAAAAAAAAATATTCCAGGCTTAAATTCTAATTGAATACTTGTAATTTTTTTTATCCAGTCTAATTTTTTCCAATATTTTTTTACTTTAGGGGCAGAGCCACCAGGTGTGGAAGAAGGTACCCCTCATTTTGCTTACATTTCCAACACATTGGACTTATGTTTGGGTATATATTAGCTAACCTTGAGGGTGCCAGATACCACTTGTAACACATTTTATATTGATTTTCTTTATAGATCGCCGATTTTGTTATTTATAATTTTGCTTCCAAATTTTTTCCCAATCTTCCAAATTAATGTTATGCCCTACGTTCCTTGCCCATGCAATCATTGGGCCTTTCCATTCATGAATTTCATTCCCTAAAATATCTCTTATTTAGTTAATTTGCAGATTGATTACAATTCTTTCCTTCCTCCCATTGCTTGTTATTTTTGAAAAGAAGTACTTTGGACATTATGGTTTTATTCTCATATATATGTCTGAAAGAGTTTTTGCCAAACTCTTTGGCCTGATTTAAATCCTTTTAAGTATACAAGTATGAAGTCACTCGTGGCTAGATAGATCATCTAGGAGCCCTGGTGGTGTAGTGGTTAAAGTGCAATATTGCAAGCAAATTCTGTCCACAACCTGAAGTTTGATCTTGAGAGGGATCAAAGTTGACTCAGTCTTCATCTTTCCAAGGAGGACCCAGATTTTTGGGGGCAATATCCTGACATTATAAACTGTTCACAGAGTGTGGTAAAGTGCTATGGGGTGGTATATATGCTAAATGCTATTGCTTTTGCTATCGACAAACTACTCTGTTCTTTGGAACATCCCAAACTTTTTACATCTGCCCTGCTGCTATGGCTCTCTCCTTATCCAACATAAAGCAGTTTTTTGAAACTTCAGAAGCGTTTCTTCTCCAGAGCCTAGAGGAAGAATTCTGGTCCTTCTAGTTTCCCTGCAAGCTTAAATTTTCTTAATGTATGTCTGAAAATTGTCCATTCTTTTCTGTAATTTCCTTTGGCTGCTCAAGTGACGTATTTTCTCTGTCCTTTATGGATCCTCTTTGCACTTTACTTCAATCACTGGCACCCATCACTGTTCGGAGTTTAAAAAAAAAATCTGTTTGCATATGGGACTTCGTGGGACACACCTGAGCAATTATTTCAAAGCAGTTATAACATAAATAAGGTTTTTATTAATAGGGATACATTATAAGGGTAAGCAAATCTGATACCTAGCTAGGTAGTTACATCCCCCTTAGGAAAATTTCAAGAGCATCTGTTTGGTATATATGTGCTTAGAAGGAAAGGCAAAAGGAGGTTACCATAGATTATAGCAATGATAAAGAAGAGACCGAGTGATAGGTAAGGAGAGAACGCAGAGTAAATATTTCACTTTTTATGTATATCCTACTGCCCCTTTGTGGTCAGTAGGTCACTAGATGATAAAGAATCAGTACCATTGATTTGGACACCAGCATCACATGGATATAAGCAATGATATGTGAAGCTGTTACCTGATTTCAGAAAATAACAATGTGCAGAGAATGAAATTAGGAAAGGATGGGAACATTTTAATTATTATTAATGAGTTCTAAAAATTTAAGTGAAGAGGAATATGAAAGAAATATGGAGAAATTATGGGAATATTATAAGTGTTCCTAAGGAAGTATGATATCCCATTGAAAAGAAATGTTAAAGATGTTAAAGATTATAACTAACATTAATGATAGAGCTGAATTGGAATAGACTAAGTATTTTATTTATTATTGTTATATATATACTTTCTCTTTAAGAACTTAGTATGTATTTTAAGAATGTACCAAGCAGAATTCGACTGGAAGTTATGTGTTTTATTGAATGTTACAATTGTAAAGGCATAAGTTGAAGTTTAAATAAGAGTTGAATGGACAAAAATTAAAAGATACAAAGGTGTCATTCTCCAATCAGTAACTACAGGGGAAAATTTTGTTTAATGGGAAAAGAAAATATGAAATTGAAACAGGACAGACAAAAGTATAAATATAATGATTAGAAAGATATTGAAACTTAGAAAAAGATATATATAATTGAATTTAGAAAGGAATGAGATAATTAAAAGCAAGGTTGATAAAAGGGAAGGGAAGGGAAAAATTATTGAGAAAATGTTAAAATAGTAGTAAGATATGGAATAGAACACAAAGATGAATATGAAATTGAGTTTGTGTCTGTATGGAGACGTGATAACCTGGGACCATGCTATTCTCAAAAAAAGATATTTTATTTGTATGATGTTTTGTGAAAACCTAAATAAAAATTTTACAAAAAAAGAAAAGAAAATAGCAATGTGCTACTTTTATGTGACTTTCCTTTCTGGTTCATAAAATGAGGCTCTGTACCTGGATGAAACATTGGAATTCTTGCTTCAAGATTTCATTTCCAGTATGAAAATGACTTCCATTTCAACTGTGGAGTGTTCCTAAAGGGATTCTACCTTTATGTCCTACCTGTCTATGAATACTTCAGCTTCAACCATAACAATACAAGAGCACACAATAGATACAACTCAAGGTTAACCTCACCAAACTTGATTGCAGAAAATATGACTTCAGCAACAGAGTGGTCAATGTCTGGAATACTCTACCTGACTCTGTAGTTTCTTTCCCAAATCCCAAAAACTTTAACCTTAGACTGTCTACTATTGACCTCACCCCTTTCCTAAGAGGTCTCTAGGGGGCGTGCATAAGCACACCAACATGCCTACTGTCCCTGTCCTATTGTTTCTTTTTATTTTTCTTATATGTATCCATTTCATGTACTCATAACTATGTCTATACTTATACCTGTATCTTATAATCGCTTGACAAAATAAAGAAATAAAATAAATAAAAATTCTGATTCATACTTGCAGTGGATTTCCTGACCATTTTTGAAGCAAGACATGAAGATGGGGAATGGAGATCTTTTGAGTGCTTGAATCTCATTTACCTTAAAACACAGCTGCCCATCATTTCCTCTGCTGTGATAACTGCAGAGCTAGGATAAGAGTTGAGATGCCTTTTTTGTGATAATTGTTTTGTATCAGCTGCCTGCCTTCTACCTTAGTGTCTGCCTTCACACTCAAAAACCAATTCACACAAGTGCTAGACTGTTCACTGGGAGCCAAAGGGCCATTTAACAAGCACAAAACCTCCGACCAAGCACTGAAGTTTTAATCCACACAGCCAGAATCCACACAGCTTATGTTTTCTCTATATTTGGCGGGCAAAGAGCCTTAACAGAAAGGAAAGTATTTTAGTTAGGTGTTGATTTAATGTTTAATTTAGCTCTTGAAAATCGATGTGGTGTGCATCTTTATAGCAGTTTTATAATTCTCTGAGAGGTCTGCCAAGATGTTAGCCAAGTCCACAAGTCAGCAGAAACAAGGTCACTTTGAGAACAACAAAACACGGATAGCTACCTGGAGTCCTAAGAAAAGAGTCCTACCTTGATCCAAACATTCACAAAAAATAGATGCCAACAAGCTTGTATCTTTTAACAGAGAGGTGCCAAACATATTACATGTCCAATAACAAGGGCTGCCAAGGATTTATTCTAAGACCTCCCCTATTTCTTCTGACTTGACATTGACTAAATGTTATTACCAATTGCATCAAGTATATAGAATATAAGGGAAATGAAAAATGTTGGTTATCTTATTGAAGGAAACTTATTTAATTTTGAGGTTGGAATTAATGAAAAATCAATGAAGAGGTTTTCTCTTCTCATATAGGAGACCAAAGCCAAATCAAACCAAAGCAGAACTATTGATTGAAAAGACTCAGCCTCTAGAATGCTTAAGCCCATCTCAGTTGCCATTAGCTGCACTTGATCTTATTTTTTCTGGCTTAAGGACACACTCAAACAGAGAACAGGCCATGATATAAAATTGGGCGAAACCAGCATATAATGGATCAATAATGTAAAGCTGAGAAGACACAATTAAAAATGAAATCATTAAAAACAATAAAACATAGAGCCTCCCAGCGAGGTGCTATGACCAGTTAGGCATTTCTGTGAGCGGCAAAGACAGTAGAGCTGTGGAATTGCTATCCAGGAGTTACTTCAGACTGACAGAAAAAAATAAAACAGGAAGGATTGCTCATTTGTGCTCTGGAAGAGCTGCTCCTGAGGGAAAGAACAGAACCTCCAGAAATGTAATTTCTTGTGGCCAATTGTGAGTTGAGTAGCTTTTGAGTCCAGGATTTATAATGTACCCTAAATTGCTGTGCAGTTTTTTTATGGACCTTTGATTGACAAATCTTAACCTTTTTAATCACTTTATGATTCAATTGCTTTACAATCTAAGAGAGACATTCCGGCAATGAAGATTAAAGAATCTCGGTGTCTTACTTTTGAAATTAAGGGGGTTGAGTTAAAATTCTAAGACCTTCCCTCCCCTGTAGAAGCTTGTCCCACTCCACAATTCTGTCTTCATGAAACACTATATTTCTAGTTTCAAAATGGGAGTTCTTAATGGCACTGTTAGAGCTGTGAACTCTTGATTGCCCAAGCCTGCTTTAAGGCTGTACAAAAAGAAATTTATTTTATTTATTTATTTATTTTGTCAAAAGCTTACAATACAATAGAAATAAGAATAAACGTAAGTTTAAATATAAGAAATAGGAACTAATATTTGGGCACAATAGGACAGGGACAGTAAGCACATTTGTGTGCTTATGCACGCCCCTTATAGACCTCTTAGGAATGGGGTGAGATCAATAGAGGTTAGTTTGAGGTAAAGGAGTGAAGGTTTGAGCAGGTGACAACAGAATCAGGTAGTGAGTTCCAGACATTGACCACTCTGTTGCTAAAATCGTACTTCCTGCAATCAAGTTTGGAGTGGTTTACATTAAGTTTATATCTGTTGTGTGCTCTTGTGTTGTTGTGGTTAAAGCTGAAATATTCATTAACTGGTAAGACATTGTAACATATGATTTTATGAACTATGCTTAAATCCAATCTGTAGTTCAAGGTTGTCAAAGCCTAGAATCTCAAGTCTAGTGCTGTAGGGGATCCTGTTGCGAAACAGAGGAATGTAGTACACTTCTGGTAAAATAGTTCTGGACTCGCTCAATTGTATTTATGTCTGATATACAGTGTGGATTCCAGACAGCAGAGCTGAATTCAAGTATTGGTCTAGCAAAAGTTTTAAATGTCCTAGTATGCAAATTAGTATTACCAGAGGAGAGGCTTCATAAAATTAAATTTATAACTCTTAAAGCCTTTTTGGCAATGCTTTTGCAGTGAGCTTTGGTGCTTAGGTAATTTGATATGAGAACTCCAAGATTCTTGACAGAGTGAGGGCCATCAACAAGGTCATATCCACCTAGCATACAGATTTTTAACCAAAAACCAACCAAAACCAAGCATTTAATAGTGAGTGCCATACCATGTGCACTAATCAAACAGGTAGCAAGAAAGTAGGGACAGGCAGGCACAATACAGGTTATGTAGACAGGAAACACAGTGTCAGACATAAAGATCTCAAGTGCCTATATACAAATGCACAAAGTCTGGGAAACAAGTAGGGTGAACTCAAACTATGAATACATGAAAATAAATATGATATAGTTAGAATAACAGAAACTTGGTGGGATGAAACCCATGATTGGAACATATTGGTAAGATACAAACTATTCAAAAAAAACCAGACCTCATAAAAGAGGAGGTGGAGTTGCACTGTATGTAAAGGACCACTATATTGCTACAGAAATGCATGAAACCAAAGATGAAAATCTCCTAGAATGCATATGGATCAATATAAAAGAAAAAAAGAATGACATGGCCATAGGTGTATATTATAGGCCACCCAATCAAGAAGAAAAAATAGATGTCCCTTTTGCCAGCCAACTAACAAACATATGCAGGAAACACACAACAATAGTAATGGAAGACTTCAATTATCCTGATATCAATTGGAAAACTAATTCTGCACCAAGTGAGAAATGAAATAAGTTCCTAACCAACCTGGCTGACAACTTTGTTGTCCAAAAGGTAGAGAGTGAAACTAGAGGGACAGCCATACTGGACTTAATTCTTACAAAGAGAGAAGAAGTGATACAAGGAGTTGAAACTGCAGGAACCTTGGGTGAGAGTGACCATGTCATACTAGAATTCAACATAACACAACACAAGCAACAGAACATAATGACACCAGAGTCTTGGATTTTAAAAGAGCTGATTTCAATAAACTCAGAGAGAACTTGAGAAAGATTCCATGGATGAAAATCCTAAAGGGAAAAACAACTCAAGAATCTTGGGAAACTCTAAAAAGTATGATCATAGAAGCCCAGACCAGCACAATGCCACTGTGAAAGAAAAACAAGAAATCCAATAAGAAACCAGCATGGCTACACAAAGATCTCTCTGGCAAATTGGAAGAAAAAAAGGACAAGTACAAAAAATGGAAAGAAGGACATACAACTAAGGCAGAATATCAGCAGATAGCCAGAATCTGCAAAGACGAAGTCAGGATAGCAAAGGCTCAGAACGAACAAAGACTTGCAACAAAAGTCAAAGATAATAAAAAAAAGTTTCTTCCAACATATAAATAAAAAGGAAAAAATCAAGGAAACAGTCGGTCCACTAAAGAGAGAAGATGGCAAGGAAGTAACAGGTAACAGAGAGAAAGCAGAACTGCTCATTCTTTGCATCGGCCTTCACACAAAAAGAAACACCAAAAACATAAGTGTAAAAGACAGACCAGAAATAAAAGTTAAAATAAGCAAAAAAATAGTAAGAGAGTACCTGTCTGATCTTGATGAACACAAATCACCGGGGCCTGATGGATTACATCCCAGAGTTTTAAAGGAGCTGGCAGAGGTCATCTCAGAACCACTGCACCATATCTTTCAAAAATCCTGGAGCACCAGAGAACTACCAGAGGACTGGAAAAGAGCTGATGTGGTCCCATCTTCAAAAGAGGAAAAAAAACAGACCCAGGAAACTATAGACCAATCAGCCTAACATCAATACCCGGGAAGGATGGTTTTAGGTGGTGTAGTGCATTTTCTATGTTATCTTCAGTAAAGTCAATTTGTAGATCATTGCAGTTAGATGTTGTACGATTAGGAAATGTGGGGCATGAGCCATTACTGTTTACAAAGATTGAACTGAAGAACATGTTGAAGAGGTTTGCTTTAACGGCTTCATCCCTATAGTCTTTCCCATTAGGACCTTTTAGGGGTGGGATGGTTTTTGAGTCTTTAAGTTTGGTGTTTACAAAGTTATAGAAGACACGGGTGTGTGTAGAAGATTTTCCTTGCAGTGGTAATTCTGCTTTTATCTGTCGGCATAAGGTAATGTATCGGTTTTTAAAGTTAGTTACATATTTAGTTTTGTTTTTTCACCACAAGGATTTTTTTTCAGATTGAAGTTTTCTTATTATTTTGGGTAAATTGTTTTTTTTTGGGGGGGGGTTACTAATGAACATATAGTTTAATGACTCTTTCAAGTTCAAGCAAGAAGGCATTATAATGTTCTGTGGTGTTACAGCCAGAGAACAGAATGCGCCAATCAAGAGATAATAAGTCAGCAGCTATGAGTTCATAATTGGCTTTTAAAAAAATTTTATTTTGAAGATCCATCATTATGATCCTCTTTGAGAGGGTGTAAATTTAGACAAAAGTCAATCATGCTATGGTCACGGTTTGAAAAAGGTTCCTGTATTTGTAGGCTATAAATTGAGTTTGAGCTGTTGCACAAGATGAGGTCATGAAAGAATGTCATGCTCATTTTGCTGAGAGCATATGGAGAAATCTATTCATATAGAAATGCATCATCTCTTGCCTGGCCATTTTCTCTGGGAATGTAGATTGTACGTTGAATGTACATTCTCACGAATGAAGGTAAATATGCATGTCCCAGGATAATGTTGAGGATCCAATCTGAGTTGGTCATCAGGACCAAAAGTTTATTCTTTCAAGCTTTCAGAAATGGGCTGGAGCCCATTATCAGGGAACTTCTCTCTGTCCAGAATACGAACAGGGCTGTTCTATGCATTGTATTTATATGGTTCCTGGTGGTGTGTAGCTTTGAATGGTTAATTAGGGTATCCATGGCTGGCTATTAAATCACTAATTGTTGTTTCCTGTGCTCTTGGCTCCTAAGCACCTGTTTGGTTGGTGGTAAATTAGCACTCCTATTGACTGACAAGGAGGCCTGTTTCCCAGGCTTCAATCATTTCTCTGGCTATTTTTGTCCCTAGTCAACCAAAATTCATAGTGGCTGCGAAATTGAATATATATTCTGTATTGTCCTGGAGCCATTGACCGCACACTGATTGCCGGAACAGCCAATGTCATCCCAATTCTTCCAGTGCATTTATTTATTAAATTTACCCTTTGCCTTTCTTCCCAAACTAGCCAATGTTCAAACACTTCTTTCAACAGCTTAATTACCCAAAGCCTGTCTAAATAAAAACATTGTTTTGTTTTGTTTTTTTTGTAAATTTTATTTGAGTTTTCACACAAAAAAAATACAAATAAAACATCTTTTTTGAAAGTAGTGTAATCCCGGGTTACATTTCTTCGTACAGACACAAATTCGACTTCATGCTCATTTTTATATTCTATTCCATATCTTATAACTGTTTTACATTTTCAGCATAGCTTCTCCCCTCTTTTAATTTTCTCAATTTTATTTTAATTATCTCGTCTCAATTCAAATCATTATATTTATACTTTTTGTCTGTCCTGTTTTAATTTCATATTATCTCGTCTTATTAAACAAAGTTTCTCCTGTAGTTGCTGATTGGAATATGACACCTTTATATCTTTTAATTTTATCCATTTAACTCTTATTTAAGCTTCAATATATACCTTAGAGTTATAACATTCAATATAATACATAACTTCTATTCAGATTCTGCTTGGTACATTCTTAAAATACACACTATATTCCTTAAAAAAAGGATTATAAATATATGCAATTAAAACAACACATTCCATTCCAATTCAATTCTATCATTAATGTTAATATTCATTAAAATCTTAACTTCTTTAACATTACTTTTCAATTAAATATCATACTTCTATGGGAACAGTTATAAGCTTTCCTTAATTAATTTCCCGCCCCCTTCACTTATATTTTATAAAACATTAACTAATTAAAATGTTCCCATCCCTTCCTAATTCAATTTTCTCATTTATTTTATTTCATTTATTTTATTAACAAACATTTCACTAGATTACAGTAACTATTTTATCCCTCATTTTAATCATACGTTGTTTCCAATTTTCTAAAATTATTTCTATTACTAATATAACAATTCTTACGTACCTTTACAAAATCCCTTTTTCAGTTAAATTTTCACCCATTATCTCTAAATAGGCCCTGTCTATATCTTGTTTCTGTCCTTTGTAACTTCTTTTCCTTTCCTTCTTCCCTCTCTTCTTCTTTTTTACCCTCTTGTCTCTCTACCTCTATGACTCTCTTCTGTATTCCCCTCTTCTGTTACTTTCCAATATTATACTTATTTTTCAAACTATTTTTCTTTTCTTTGGTTGTTTTTTTAAGTCTTAAATTCTCCATTCTCTTTCCCCCCTTTCCTTTTTCTTCCCCATGTAGAATTACTTGTTCATTAAAGATGGCTTCTTCTTTGTCCCAGTCTTCTTGTTTTGCAGTCGTTTCTTGTTGTTTCTCATAGTTCCAAATCTCCATTTCTAAGAATTGAAAAATGAAGCCAAAAGAACCCCTCCCTTCTTGTGCATCTTCTTTGTACTTTTAAGTTCCATTTTCAATTCATCCAGAAGTAGTGCCATTGTATAAATTTTTAAACAACCACCCGATTAATTTTAGTCATTCAAATGCAATAACCAAGAATCCAAAGATCACCAAGTAATCCAAATACACACAAGCTGTTTCTTTTTACTTTTTTTTTCACTTTCTCTTCCTGGGGTTCTACTATTTAGTTGCCAAGTTTCAATTAAAATTTATCTTTTAGAAGTCTTGTTAAAGTTTTACTGTAGATTCCTTTTAATTCCAGGCAGCCTCCTCCCTTTTTTCCAGATCCTGCCCTTTTATTCTTTTTCTCTCCTTTCCTGCTTATACAATTTTTTTAGTGTCCAGAAATCTTTATTATCCCTTTGACATTTTGTTTTATTTTCAGCTTAATTGCCTGTTGATGTCAAAGCGGATTTTTTTTCCGATTTCTTATTTAAGTCTCTTAGATGTCAGTATAGGGAAAGGGAGAGAAGAAGAAAAAACACCAAACCTTTCCCTTTTCACTTTCCTTCACTGCTTCAGAATCTTCTTTGGGAACGATGTTATTTTTTTTTTTTTAGTTTAAATTCCAGGGTACCTTAGTTGTTGCTTTTGCAATTTAACCAGGTCAACCAAAACTTTCACTTCTTATCTTCCTCCTGCACATTCTTTTCTGGTCAAGTTCTTCTTTGAGGTAGCCATTTCTGACCACTGCTGCAACCACCTTTGAGAAAGGGAGTAATGGCTAGCTGAGGAGGAGAGATGCAGCTCTCTTCAACCCTGCTGGCAGTCTCCCCCCTCTTCACCACCTCTACAGGGTTGCTTAGCCCCGAAACCAGCCAGCTCGGGGTGCTCCAGTGGCGAGCCCAGGCCGAAACTGCACACGATCGTGGATTTCTGTCTGTTGCCAAAGAAGCTCAAACTGGAAGCCTAAATAAAAACATTGTTGTCTGCCAGTTGGCCTGTCCTTCCTTGGCAGGGGATACTAGATTTTGAGTGGCCTGAGTGCAATGAAACTATTTCTTCTAAGCTTCTCAGAAGAAGAAAATGTCATTTGTTTTCTCAGTGCACCTTCCTGCTCTTTCTTTTTAATTGGACTTGGTGGGGTGTGTAAAAAAGCAGAGCTGGGATAAAATAGTCCCTACTTTAAACCTTTTGAGATTTGGAGTTTGAAAGCATCCCAAATTGGGTGTTTAGACTCAGGTTACCCTTGTATGTTTGAAGTATGGCTGGCCCTTGCCTGAAGTTCTCAGAATCCCAGTATATTTGCACCTAGTTAGCAAGCATAATAATTACTGCTGCCTGATAGAGTTTTCTCCTTTTTCAGATCAAATATGTAGGTGGTAAGGTGGAATTACTAGTAATAGGAGCCCAAAGCTTTATCAAGTGGACATTAGCACTAGAAGTACGAGCTGCAGTGAAAATCTAAAACAGACTATTTCAAAGACCAAAAGAACATTTTTATTTTTCTGAAAACTGTGCATTGGATGCAGATTTCTACTGATGATCTACATGTCCCATGAAAGCCAACCAAAGCCAGTGTTTCTAAATCCCAAAGCTGAGTTTGTATATGTTATTCAAAATAGTGGAATTGGACAGGAATATGAAGTGTGCCAAGGCTATGTATATATACTGTAGAACAGGGGTGTCCAACCTTGGCAACTTTAAGACTTGTGGACTTCAACTCCCAGAATTCCTCAGCCAGCAAATCTGGCTGAGGAATTCTGGGAGTTGAAGTCCACAAGTCTTAAAGTTGCCAAGGTTGGACACCCCTGCTGTAGAACATTTCAAAAAAAGTTCAAGGTAGAAAGCAAAAAGGGGGGAAAGGAATACATAGATGAAATTTCCTAAACACAAAAAATATTGGAAAGATGATGAGTCATCTAAACTATCATCATTATAGGAAAAAAAGCAACAAAAGGTAGGAAAATGAAATAATTGGGAACTCACCTAAACCAACTATGGTGAAAAATGAGATGTGGACCCAATTGGTCATTATTAAGAGCTCATTTCAAGCTAACACAGTAGTGTTAGTAGTGTATATTTCGTGGCACATTAAGTTTGCTCATATGCCCTCTGGACTAGGTGCTAGTAGGGCAGAGTCCACTGTTGTTAAGTGAAGTGAGCTCTTGTGTTATTCACTAGGATTTTTTTTAACTTACTAAGGATTAAGAAATGAATAAAGGGCTCTGTAAGATGTGTCTGGCACCTGTGAGCTGGTTCCAGGCAAGGAATAAGTAATTTATCAAAGAGACTGATATTTCTTTAGGGGAGGATGTAGTACTCCCTGTCTTAAAGAAAGTGGTTATATACCTTCTCTTGAAGAAGCTGCCTATTGATCATACTGTTCTTCCCAAATTTTGCTTGTCTCATGCTACTTGCTTCTGGGGAAGGTTGCTGAAAAATACTCATCAAAGAGTATCTGGAATTATTAATTATCTGGGTTCTTGCCAGTCATGATTTAAATCCTGTGCTGGGATGGAAATGGCATTAGTTGCTCTGGTTTATGACATTCATCCAAATAATAGTGGAGGGGTAAGAATGTACTTCCCTTGGCCCTATTAGATCCCTTAGCAGTATTGGATATTATCAACCATAATATTCTGCTGGACCAACTGCAAAAGAATCAGGAGCCCTTTGCATGGGTGGTTCTATTCCTATCTGGGTTAGAGCTGAGGGCAAGGCAATGTTCAAAGTCTTAGTTAGGTTACTATGAGATGCAGAGAATTTGATGCTCCACCCTGTTATTTATATCAACTGTAAATTTATCAGTTGCTGGAAGAGGTTGTCTTACTGATTTGTAGTGAGACATTATGCTGTTAATATTCAGTGTACATTGCTACCCCAAGTTGCTGTGGAAAGTTTGAACTAATGTATGGGGTGGGCAAAGAAATTAAAATTTAACCTACCCTTGAGCAGGACAGCAGCAATACTTCCGATAATTTCTCTTGAAGGAACCATGCTCCCTGTGAAGGTTTTGATTTTTTTTTTCTGAAGGTCCTACTGGACTCACAGCTACTGATTAAATAACAGCTAGAAGTCATGGTCAAGTTGCCCTTTATCTATACTTGGCTGGTGCCCCAGTTATGATTTTACCTGAAACAGGGTGCTGTCACCTTGGTAACAACATGGTTTGATGCTATGGGGCAGTCTTTGGAGACAATCCAAAAAGTGGAAACTAGATTGCTGGCAAGTTAACCCCACCACTGCAAGATGACACAAATTTGATAATTCAAAATCTTGTCATTTACAAAGTCCTTTATTGCGAGGGACTGGGATACAATATGTAAGTTACCATTTTGTCAGGACTGAATATACTTTTTGTTGTTGTTGAAAATTTCATATTTGCTGGGAGCGTGACTTCCATTCATATGCAGTGTATGAACTAAAGCAGGAATCTTTTGGTGGCAGCTCCATGTTTCGGAACTTATTTCCTTCAAAAATCCATGCAGCATTCTTTCTCTTTTGGCATTTTGCAAAAGAGATAAAATGACTTTATTCCAATATCTTTTCTTTTATGTATACTGAGTGTATTTACACCAAGACAAATTCCTTGTGTGTCTAATCATACTTGGCCAATAAAGTATTCTATTCTATTCTATTCTATTCTATTCTATTCTATTCTATTCTATTCTATATGCTTTTGACCTTACAACTTCAGTTTGCTAATGTTGTTTCTATATATTTATATTGTTGCACGCCATCCAGAGTGTCTGTGGGTGGAGTACAAAAGTGCAAATGAATAAACAATCAAATAACAATAAAGATTGAACAGCCCTCAATAAAGCTGATAAACATCAAAGGCTTTTCTGAAAAGAAAGCTCTTCACAGTAATGAAAGCCAGACAAGGATGGAGCATAGTGGATCTCCTGAGATAAGAATTCCAGACTTTGAATGCAACTAGTGACAAGGGATTAATTAACTGACAGGAGAGAGTTATTGAATTCCAGAGTCACATTCTATGTCACTATGAATAAACATGGTACCTTTAACATACTGAATATTTCACCTAAATAGAGTAAATTGATTATTGATTAATCTTTAATCTAGAAGAAACATACTCCATGGCCACCAAAAAGATTGCTCTTATTCTTAGAGGGTAAACTATTCTTATAAGCCCCATCCTATCAGTTGTCCTATTTTGACTTTGTTGATAGAAGTTCTAGACTTTTGTGAATTCATAGTTTCAGTAATGACTTATTAGTTCAGATCATTATAGAAAATTATTATGGCAGATTCCCCCCCCCTCTCCCGTTTTGCAAAAGGTGTTGTTCATGATAATCCTCTTTGGCTATCACAGATGCCCAATGTTGTCAGATAATTTTGTACTTAGCATTCACTCTCATGGAATCCACGTGCAAATATCTTACAGCAAAATGAAATAGGGGGCAGGATTGTAGAAGATAACAGGATGGATGCAGATATTACAGTATTTATATGTTTTACAAGAAAGCCTATTTCGTCTAAAGGTTAAGATATTGCAATAGGAACCAATCTGAGTTGTTAGTCCTGCCTTAGGCATGACTAGGCTGGCTTCCCAAAATTGTGGGTGCTCCCTCCAGATGTTGTGGGTGCTTCAACACTAGAGGGTTTTAAGAAGATATTGGACAACAATTTGTCGGAAGTGTTACAGGATTTCATGCTTGAGAACGGGGTTGGGCTAGAAGACCTCCAAGGTCTCATCCAACTCTGTTATTCTAGTTGGGTCATGTTGGGCTAGTCACTCCCCCTCAGCTCTAGGAAGATAATGCTTCAGAAATGCTATCTAGAAGACTGCATAGACTTATTGATATTATCGCAAGGAATCAACTTTGACTAGAAGTAAAAAAAAAAACACTTACCAAAATACAGTTGGGGTTTTCCCTGATGAGTGACATGTGGATGGAAGGTATCAAAAAGGGAAAGATGATAGACATGGCTTTGTGGTGCAAACTCCACAAGGTGTGTTCATGTGTGTGTGTGTGTGAGAGAGAGAGCAACATTGTTACATATATAAAAGGCAAGGCTTGTAGTGCCAAGTTTATCATTTTTACTACCAACCTGCCTTCAATCAAGGACCTATATACTGCACAAGACAAAAAGAGGGCTGTGAAAATATTTACAGACCCCTCACATCATGGACATAAACTGTTTCAACTCCTACAATATAGAGCACTGCACACCAGAACAAAGGATAGTTTTCCCCTGAAAGCCATCACTCTGCTAAACAAATAATTCCCTCAACACTGTCCAACTATTACAAAGTCTGCATTACTATTACTATTAATCTTCTAATCACTCCTTATCACCCATCTCCTCCCACCTGTGACTGTATGACTGTAACTTTGTCGCTTGTATCCTTACAATTTATAGTGACTGTTTCCTAGTATGATTTGATTGCTTATTGTACCCTATGATTATTATTAAGTGTTGTACCTTATGATTCTTGACTCTTGACAAATGTATCTTTTCTTTCATGTACACTGAGAGCATTTGCATCAAGACAAATTCCTTGTGTGTCCAATCACACTTGGCCAATAAAGAATTCTATTCTATTCTATTCTATTCTATTCTATTCTATTCTATTCTATTCTATTCTATTCTATTCTATTCTATTCTATTCTATTCTATTCTATTCTCTTTTGTCCATTTTGACTGCTCCAGAGATGATACTGTCCCTGGTATAATATTTGCTTCAATCAGAGCAATGACTGGATCTTATTCCTAATTTCTTTAATCAGAGTTTGCTGAGTAACCACAGCTAACCATGCTCATCAGTGGTAGGATTCAATTTTTTTTTTATTACCAGTTCTGTTGGCATCGCTTGGTGGATGTGGCAGGGGAAAATTACTGCAAATCCCCATTCCATTCCCACCCCATTAACTTGCTTTCCAGCTCTGTTCTCCTGGGCAGGGCAACAAAAGACCCAGCCGATCAGCTGGGACTTGGGAGGCAGAGAATAGATGGGGCCAACCAGAGGTGGTATTTGCTGGTTCTCCGAATTACTCAAAATTTCCACTACCAGTTCTCCAGTGACTGATATTGGTTGATTATATATCTGAATCCAGTTGCTCACTCGCTTCGACTGCTGACTTGTTCATAGGATGAATACTTTGATGCCTTGTGCTTGAAATCCTGATTTATTTGATACTAGACTGACTTCATGCTTTCCATGGATGAAGGGAACAATCCACCCATCACTATTTCTACACAGCTCTGATTCATTCTGGTGAGTTTAGTCCCTGAGCAGGGCTCAGCCATGCATGAGGATGTGGGGCCCCGGGCTAGAGCAGAATTATGATGAAAATTAGTTATCAGTACTCCTGTTTAGGCATTTGTAAATATCTGCACTCCACAGAGTGCTCAGACAATTTCTGATGGTTTACCAGACTAGAGCCTTTTTCCCCCAACTGTGGGTTAAAGTTGCAAGTCCTTGATATCTATTAAAAGGCAGGGGAATGGCTTATGAAGGTCATTTTTCAATTGAACAGTTAACTGGAGGGCACAGTGGAAAGTGTTTCACCAGATTTCGTGGCACAAATGTTGCACTCAAAGTGTAGGTGAACACAACAACAACTCTCCTGCAGCAGCTTTATTACCAGATGGGCTATTAAAGAAAAACCCTAAGCTTAATAAGCTAACAAAAATGAAGAAAGAAAGGGGAAGGTATTAAAACAGAACACTGTAGTTTGCTAAATGGATTTTTTCAGATGCCTATTGACTGAGAGAACATCAAAAACATTTGGATTGCTTAACACTTAATACACCTGCAAAAAGAAATGCGGGGAGATGTTCCTGACAAATGAATACAACCTGAAATTCTACACTCATTAATGAATTATTCTATGTATCTGTCTGCCTGCCTGCCTGCCTGCCTGCCTACTTCTCTCTCTCTCTCTCTCTCTCTCTCTCTCTCTCTCACACACACACACACACACACACACATCTATCTTTCTATCTATCTATCCTCTCTCTCTCTCTCTCTCTCTCTCTCTCTCTCACACACACACACACACACATATCTGTCTATCTATCTGTCTACCTATCGAATGCACCCAGACCTTACTCAATATCTTTTTTTCTAATACTAATAAATAATAAATATCCATAGATGTTAGAAATACACTCCAAATTGTCTGCAAGATTACGTCCGTGTTTACAACCCATTGCAGAAAAGGAGGACTTTCTCTAAAGCCTCTTTTGTCCTGAGATTGAAATCAAATGAGAAAGATTTGACGTGTGTTTTTATAAAATACTGTCCTCTACTGGATGGAATATGTTATGTTTCATTTTTAAAAATCTGATCCTGAGAGAAGTAAATTGAAGAACATGTATTTTTATTAAAGAGAGCAGAGGTCTGTCTCTATCAAGTGAATTTCACTTTTGCAAAGTCCTAATTCAGTTTCTTTTTTAAAAAAGCCTTGGAAAGTGATTGCCAATTTAAACATCGTGTGCCAAGGACAGTCTGTTCCCAAAGTATGTAATGAAATGTTTCCAACTCAGAGAAAGAAGGTAAGGAGAGGGAAGCAAGGTGATTATTTGCATTCATTAATATAGATATATGCAAATTGGAGTCATTTATTATTTAGAACTAAAGATTAGACTTTTCAAATCTGGCAAGAGGAAAGGAAGATTGGAAGTGAGACCAGTTTAAGATGACAGGTGAAAATACAAATATACGGTCCAATATATGCATAGATAAATTTGTAAATTGGGCATTAGACTGCAATTGAATGCTCTGAGCTTCAGTCTGGATTCCATTCAAAGTCTAGCTAACATTTCCAAGCACCATGCTTAAAAAAGCTTGGGAGGGACTTCCCCAGCACTCCACCATCTGGTCAAATCAGGGACTATTTGTTTGCCTCCTTTCCAACCTTGTCTTAGTAATGTGGGGCCAGGAGGAGACCAAAGGGCATATCTCTTCTCAGAAAGGGACAATATAAGTCTGGCCATAGCCATACATCAATAGCACATGAACTTGTATGAGAATTGTCATGAAGCTCAGTGATCACATGTGATAACAAACAGCACCATCCAATATTTTGTATCTCTTTCTGCAAAAGTTGTCCCATTATTTAGATTCTGCAGGATCCGGCAAACTCAGTGAAATGGAATAAGGAGAAAGATGTGCAGAATTAGGAGACAGGGGAGAGGGAGGGAGGGAGAGAGAAGTGGGGGGAGAGGAGAGAGGGAGGGAGGGAGAGAACGCATTAACAAGCACAGGAAAAAGCCCAAGCTTCATAACTGATGAGGAAACAGCAGCTTGCTGTCTAAAACCAGAAACAAGTCACCTTTGCACGGATAGATTAGTTTTAGGACAAAGGTATTTATAAGAGAATATTTGGGAAAATGTTTTAATTTCCCAAAAGCTACAATGGTTATTAAGTTCATGGCATTGCAAGAATGAACAGAGCCAAAGTTTTAGGCTCGTTTTCTGGCATTTGAAAGGAGCTTGAGGCACCTGTTTGTTGTTTACCCCCACAATCCCAAAATGATAAAAAGTCCTACCCACTCTAAGGATACTACAAAAGACATCTTGGGAGGTTTCATATGAATTCTGGTAGTTTCTTGAATATTTGGAACAAATTTCCAGAAGCCAGAGCCAGGTATCCTGTTGAGGCCCTTGTTGACTCAAAGAAGTAGGAAAGGGAAGAGGCAAAGAGGCAGTTTACAATGTCAGCACATTGCTCCCAACAATCTGGGTCCTTATTTTACCACCTTGAAAAGATGGAAGGCTGAGTCAACCTTGAGCTTCATCAGGATCAAACTCCAGGGTTTGCCTGCAATACTGCGTTCTAACCACTGCACCATCAGATAGCTTATTTCATAGCCTCCAATGCATCCTCAAGTGGAAAAGTGCCATCCTCTGATCCAGAAAATCCATAACTGGACTCTGCAAAGACTTGCCGAAGTGATTGCAATGCATTTTCGGAATAAAGTGCTCATATTCATTCCAACTTGAATGCTACTTTTCATTACTGTATATCCTGAAGTATTTAGTATATCAGTGGATCCAATTGTATCAGATTGCATTCAATATATGATGCCTGAGGATGTGGACAAAATATTTGTAGCTATCAGACCTTACTCATTCATTCATTCATTATTCATTCCTTAATTCTTCAGTCCTGCCCATCATGGTTCATTTGACCTAGCCAAGAAGGGTTGAGAGTATACATTCAGCGAATGGTGAACATAACTTTGCATGATAGAATGAGACCACCAACATTAAACAAAGGAATTGTTTTCCCATCCTTGAAAGCACCCTCCCTGAATCCCAAGCATTCTGCTAATTACTGCCAATCACAAGTACCTATTTTGAGAAAAGTATCTATACAATTGCAAAAATTCTCAAAAGTCACCAATTATCTCAACCCTTTTCAATATGGGCTCAGACCTAATGTTGAGCCACATTGTCCATATTTTCTTCAATAAATGACCTGGGGTGGGGGGATGGAATTCTATGTATCCCACTTCAGACCTGATGTTGAGCCACATTGTCCATATTTTCTTCAATAAATGACCTTGGTGGGGGGGGGGGGATGGAATTCTATGCATCCCACTTCATTTCTCATAGACTTCTTGACATCATCAATCATGGTATTCCAATGGTCCAATGGTTTAAGGTCAAATAACTAGACTGAATCTGAGCAAGACAAAGACCTTGGGAATGAGTGGGTTTGGATTCAGGAAGTGAGGAGTTTGTAGGTGTTCTCAGAGATGGCATTATCTTTGGTGGTTCAGGTGACGTATGCGGATAGATTGCCTGTCTCTCCTGATTGACCCACCAATGACATCACTATATGACAGGGGCACTTTAGTTACAGTTATTTATGGAGTGGAAACCTAACATATTTTTTTTTGCAATGTGCTTTTGATTTAGCTACCCTAATACTTGGTCTAGAAGCTGTGTCAATCAAATTTCTGAGTGGTGGGCCTGCCAAATTACTTGTTATACCTTTATTGGAGCCACTGAACTAACTGCTTTTGTTGGAGTAACTATCTAACTGCATGATACCCTAGATTTTATTGCAATGTGCTTTATGTTGGTTATCCTAACACGTGGTCCTAAAGTTTTGTTGACCATATTTCTGAATGGTATGTCTGTTATATCTAAACAAGCAGCCAATTAGATACCAAGCCAGGTTTCAGGTTTGAGTTAAGAGATTTATGGTGCTGCTACATAACCTGGGACCTGGATACTTGTCACATTGGGTTTATCCTTATAAATCTGGTTGGTCACTTTGATCATCAAGTGAGGTCTTCTTCTATGTGACAAGACTCAGGTTCTATAGGTTTTGGCCCTCTGATGACACCCATGCACTGAAGTACACTTCTGCTGAACTTTGCAAGGTACTCACTGTACCCTTCTTAGTCACCTACTGAATGTTTAGAAACCTATGGTATTCCCATGTGAACACACCCTTTAAAATGCGTTTCACTGAATATTGTTTTGTATCATTTTTACTGAAAACTCCTTGATATGTTTCAGCAAATGTAAATACATTCAACCAACCAAGTATCCCAAAATGCAATCCCCAAAGTCTTACTGTGAATAAAATGCTCCTAATGGGCCACCCCTTCCCCTCTTAGCAGACAACAAAATAGCACTAGATGGGAGTGATTCGACATATAGCATCTTGACATTTATGGATATAAACACAGTGTCCCCATTGCTACAAATATATCCTTCAGGGCTTCTGAAGGCTATCTTCAAATGTGAGATATGGAGGGAACAGGCCATCTCAGTATGGTTTGCATTGTGTGGCAAGTGGTTTTCAATATAAAATGAGAGGAACTTTTTTCATCTGAAACTTAGGAAAAAGACAGACCCCCAAAAAAGAACTGGGGGAAAAGATTCTTCTAGGTTTGATTAAGGACCAACTTGCAAATTCCAACAGGTACATGGTTTGCTTTATAAAAAAAGACAGAAGGCTTTTTAAAATGATTTGATTAATTTTTTAAAGAACTGGGACTCACTGGGTATATATAGTATTCATACTGATAAAGAGCAAGAAAGGAGGGTAATATTCTGCCAGAAAAAAAAAAAACATCAGATAAAAGCCCATTAGTCGGATTGAGAACAGAAATAAAAGCAGATCTTCTCCATCTTGGTAAAAGTGAATATTATTGAACAGCTAAAGTTGCTGTTGAGGCGTTCTTTCAAATGTTCTTATTAATTTCAATTTAGCAGTTTTTAATACTAAAGGAATGAATGAAAATGTCAGTCGAATAATTTTTAAAGGAAATAATTTAGAAGCCACAGACTCACTCTTTCTTTCCTTCCTTCCTTCCTTTCTTCCTTCCTTCCTTCCTTCCTTCCTTCCTTCCTTCTTTCCTTCTTTCCTTCCTTCCCATAATTGTCCTTGGATCATTTTTTGGCAATTTTCATTGTGGCCTGCAGGATGCTATCTTGCTGAATATGTATGCGGTGGGCTAGTTTGGGGGTAAAAAAGAATTCTGAAATCACGACGCCACCTCTGAGCCTAAACCCGTCTTTGCAGGCAATAGAGAATTCTGTTAGAACTCTTTATTGGCCAAGTGTGATTGGACACAAGGAAATTGTCTTGGGTACATAAGCTCCCAGTGTACATAAAAGATATAAGTGATAAATCATGATCATAGTCATCATAAATACATTCATCATGAATCATAAAATACAACACTTAGTGTTAGTCATAGGTTACAAAATAAGCAATCAATATGAATCATATGAATGTCATAGAGAATTCTGTTTATGAGGTTTCCATCTTTCCTTGCGTTAAACAAATATAGAATTTACCTTCTCTCCAGGTTGAAATCAAAGGAGAAGAAGATATTTAGATTCAATAAAATAAAGTATCTTCTCCTTTATTCACTTAACAACAATGGCAAAAAAGGTCATAAAATCAGGTGTGAGTCACAATAATTGCCTTGCAAGCAATGGAAATTCTAGTCCCAGTTATGGTCAAGGACCACCTATATTTGTTATCTAATAAATGAACAAACAATGACCAAAAAGACAAGGCTGATGTGAATTAATGCATCCTCAGAGATTAATAGAAGATACTGCAGCTAGTAGGGCATGAATGAAAGGTTGATACAAGGATGAAAAAATATCAGGAAAGAAAGTTAGATAGAGGCTGTGCTTGTCAGCTTTCCTTTAAAGATGGGTTCAATACTCAGATGGTATCTGTTGCCCTCTCCATTTGCAGGTGTGGCTTTCCGGCACATTGCTAGCTAACTGGTGATAATTCTTTCTGACTCTGACAAAAGTCACAACGCAAATGGAAGTAAGTCTGCCCACGCTTCCTTTCTTGGGAACTGCCAGCTTGCTTTAGAGTATTAAGACAGCATTATATTGATTACTCCTTGATATTTGCAGGTCTACAAAATGTCCGAGGAGATTCACCGAAAGTTTTAGAGACTTTTAATTTGTTGTACCAAGTTCTTTTGATGGTCCCCACAGGCTACGCATTTATGAAGAAAGGTAGCAACAATAAAAGCTTATTGTTTGCACTCAGCCAAACTTCATGGATTTCTTGAAGGTATGACAAAAGAGAAAATGAGTTACACGGATTTTCAATAACTTTAACACCAATCTTGGCTGTCTAAAGGGAATTACTCCAGTGTTCGTTCTTTCTCTATTGTGGCATGGCTTTAAGGGTTTATCCTTGTAAATGACATCAGTAGTTACAGTGAACAGGGCCAGAAAGCTCTGGAACTACCTCCTCCCTAACTTCATTTGCAAAAGTGTGCTAGGGACAAAACTAAAGGCAGCAAATGAAAATTTGCCCAGGTAACCACAGAGTTCACATATGAGACAGCAATAGTTCTTAGACTTATATACCACTCCACAGTGCTTTACAGCCCTCTCTAAGCAGTTTATGACCACAACAATCTGAGTCCTCATTTTACCAACCTCAAAGGATGGAAGGCTGAGTCAAGCTTGAACTGGTGAGAATTGAACTGCCAAACAGCAGGCATCTGGCAGTCAACAGAATTAGCCTATAGTGTGCATCATGGCTCTTGATATTGGTCAGTATATGGCCCACAATAATGGGCTTTTATATATGAGCTCCAACTTTTCAATGTTCTTAATAAGAGCTACTTGAAATTAAGGGATATGATGGGGTGGGGAGGGGGACGGAATGGGACAACTTAGCCTAGCCAATTTGCCACTGCTAACTCACCATGGCCAACTCATAATGGGACAACTCAATGTGGTCAATTCACTACAGGACACGTCAAGAATTCAACTGAAATAGTTAAAATAATTTTTAAAAAGTTAAATCATTTTTAAAAGTTCATCATTCACATTTCATTTTGTTCCTCCTTTGGCATCATTTCTTTAATGATTCTATTCCACCATTTCTTCGATATTAGTTAATTTTCTCCTGTGGTGAGTTGCAGCAAGTTGTCCATGGCATATTGGCTGTGGCAAATTATCTGCTCCAAGTTGGCCTTGATGAGTTTGCTGTGCCAAGTTGGCCATGCTGACTTGTCCTACACCCAGGGGGAAGTGGGGGACTAGAGAGGCAAATGTTTGCTTATGTCTGATGATATCTTGAGGTAAATGGTGCATCTTACATGTTTGCATAGAGTATCGGGATTCAAATACATAATGGTGGCTTTTATGTGGTGATGTCACATTATGCATGTCATTATATTGACATCATTGCATGTTGGTGCAGATGCCACTGCAGAAAACCATTTCATTTAAATGATAATATTTAAAGAAACTAACCTAGCTTTCTGGGTTCTTTCTGGACTAAGACATATATCAGAATGCAATTGATTCAAATCAGACTTTTCTCCAAATGAAGAAAAACAATCCCTAACGTTAAAAATGATCTAATTTGTAATGGTTAAAGAAGACTAGTTCAATAATCGTATAGTAGCCAAGACAATAACTTTTGAAATTAAGAGCACTTTAAATTTTACAGTCAACAAGTTGACCTTAGAAAAGTCTCTAGAAAAACTATTTTACGGGTGGGATTTGTAACACAAACTTTTATTCCTGAACTTCCTGGACAAAAGAATCATGGGGATATAACATATAATAATAGTCAACACAAAAAAGTCACTTCCTACCCTTAGGTCAATTATAAATTTAATTTTAGTTTAAGATGTGTCAACTCCAACTCCCAGAATTCCTCAGCCAACATTCTGGAAGATGAAATCCACACATATTAAAATTGTCTAGATTGAGAAACTGGTTTAACACCTTTAAGCTGCCATTCCAAATTGGGTAGTGATATGAATCATAATTTTTTCAGCAAGAAGCTAATTTTGTTTTGAATGTCTCAGGGACAAGGTCTATAGGGGGAATATCAGCTCTGTTAAGAGACTCATTGACTGAAGAATGGCATATATGTAATGATGTCATGACTCAAACCCCATGTTTTCAGACTTTATTCCTAGAATTGGTGCTTCATTAATGCTGCTAATATGAATAACCCAAGTACTTGCGATGTGAGATCATCACATGTTTTGTCATTGGCTCCCTCTCTGCCCCATAATGCAAGCCTATAATGAGAAGTTTTACACATGAATTTCTCCCTAACCCCTCCCCCCTTATCAATAGCGTAGATCAGGGGTATCAAACTCGCGACAACACAGCGTCGTCACATGATGTATCGCAACTTTTTTCCCCTTCACTAAACCGGGGGTAGGCGTGGCCAGCGCGCAATGCATCCAGCCTACCGGCTGTGAGTTTGACACCCCTGGCATAGACTTTCATTAACACAAAGCTTCTGAGAAGTCAGACCAGTAGCTAAACCTTTTAAAAAAGGAAGTTCTATGGGATTTCTTTCAAGATATGATTTGCAAATACTAATTGCTAAAGCTTAGACTTAATCTTCAACATAATTTTTTCTCTCTACTGTTTAAGAATCCCCCCCAAAGGCTCTTTAACATGATTGCATAATGAGAAACTAAGATATTGTTATTATTTTACAGACAGTAATGCTTCATCAAGGGACCCCTTCCCCCCACCCCCACCCCCAGGATGACTAATCTACGAGGAGCCTAACATTTTGAATTCCTCAAACAGTTTAAGGACAAGATGGGAGACGAGAAAGACAGCTGTATTTCAGCATCTCCAGCAAAAACATGAACCAGTTTGAAATGGCTTTTAAAATACTGAAAATTGGAGGGAAAAGGAATTGGGAGGCATCATGGATGGAACCTCGGAAATAAAATCCAGTGGCTCCGATTAAACTTTTTATGAGACCTTTCATGACCAATGTTCTCGCTATTCCCTTGTCACAAAGCTTGCAGTTTTACTTTAACCCAAACTCAGCTTTTCCTTCAGCTCTCTAAGCCTCTGTAAAATTGAAGGACATTTCCTTCCTATACCCATCTCTAATAACTCAGTGTGTGATTGAAACTTTCAATCTGCATTCCTGATTTTGGTCATAATTGAAAGGAGCGCATTAGCAGCAGGGGGTGAAAATCCCACTATTGCTTCATAAACTTTACCTTCATTGCCTCAGATTCTCAGTAGTTCTCAATATGTAAGTTTAATGGCGTGACCCTAACAAGAAACGATCAGCAAATGAAATGAGCCAGTGGGTAGCTGCTTCACATGGCTACAAGTGTCAGTAGCAGCCTGCCTACCATTAATTTTACCGTAACTCATTTCTTCAGGTTGAGTACGGCACGATTTAATGTTCCCATTTCCTCATTCCTGTTCTGCATGACAAATTGTTTTAATAAACATAAACCGGGTAATAATAAAGTAATAATAAGCCTCGCACTCACCTTATATCACTGCAGTTAAATTCTCCCATAAGCCAACAGAGGGTACACTGACAATTACATTCCACAGTCAGATTGTCAATGGACAGATTTAATATAGTTTGTAAATATGATTAGTGTGCTGTCACATTATTGCAGCATGGTATTTACATTACTCTCCAAGGTTATTCGCTACACCAAATCAACATTAAGTAGTGTTCTTTTCTTTTGTTTCTTAAATCAACCATATTTTTCTTTCTGTATCACCCTGAAGTTAATGAAGAAAATTGTGCCGATTGTTAATATTCAGGAGAATCAATCAATATTATGGTTTTTTTTTAAGGCATCTGTGTTTATGCTTGGACCTTTATTAGGAGATCTTTAAAACACACAGGGTGTTCTCTCTATTGAGTCTCCCCACCCAACACTCTGTTATATCAACACTCAGCTGCCTACAAGTCTCTCATGAAAAATGTTCAAATAATGAATGGCTGTTGTTTACAGAAGTAATTTCATGCTACATTTCCATTATTGCCTAGATTTGTTTAGCTTCTCAAGCTTTCCTCATTTCCTTGCAATGAACTTTTTAACAAAATACAGCCAGCCTGGGCTGTTTACCCTGTTATGCTGATAACAGGAACCTTTCTCATTTTTGACAGATTGTAACAATTTCTAACCATGTGCAAATGAGCATCTTAAACTCATTAAGGTCAATTAATCATTGCACAACTGGGTTCTTCTCCCCCTTTCTACATCAATGAATGTATCCCATAAATGAAGAAGGATAATAAAAAGGGTTGAATGTGGTTAAGGTTTATTTATCTAACTCAAATAATTGTACTTTCAATATTAGTAAAAATTGCTTCCAAATGACATTAGTCTGTTTCTCCAAACTGATCTGCTTGTGAAAGACAGTGAATAATTATTCCCCAATGCTCTAAGAATGTGGCATTGTTAGCAAATTCACCCTAGCTCTAATAATTTATCATCCACTTCCTTCATTCATGTGTGCATGCTTATGTGTGTATCTGTAAGTAAAGTAGATGCCCAATATTGGTTGGATATAATATAATCATCATACATAGCAACATCCATCCATCCATTCATTCTGTCAGACACAATAACAATGTCACAAGAGGACCTGTTCAAAATAAAGTGCATACAGCAGATCAGAAGAGAACTGTAATTCTTCAATGGAAGAAAAACCTATTTTGTGTTTTAAGCCATTGGCATTTTCCTCTTTTTGCTTTAAAAACAGAGAAACAAATGCAATTCTGTGTCATTGCAAGGGCTACTCAATTTCTATTAGCCAACTAAAAATATGCGTAGCCATATTGTTAATCTAGTCTACATTAGTCTAATAATCTAATAAAGACTCTTGCTAATTAGAAACAGTCCTTTCCAAATGCCATGCTTGCAATTACCCTCTCACACATCTTCCATGCAGATGTATAGAAACATTTATTGGGATAATAATATTTATATTAATGATTTCCATTTTCTATTCAGAGGATCCCATCTTCACACATGCAGATTGGACTATTACAGAAGAAGATTATGCTGGATTCTCTCTGGGGTTTTAATATGCTATGATGCAATGGTGGTATTATATCAGCTTCAGCCCAGTTGGGGAGAACTGGTAGCTCCAAGGATCATCTGTGAGTGAACCGGTTCACTCCAACGATCAGCTGCTGGGCTCACCTGCCCAAGCTCTATCCTGACTTTTTATTTCCTGGTCTTGAAGCTCAGCTGTTTTGCACGGCACAGCAGATTGCCGCGCTTCAGCTGTTGAAGACACTGGGAGGGTGCAGGTTTGCAGGAGAAGCAAACCTGTAGCAAACCTTCTGTGCATGTGCGAAGTGCATGTTTGGCACGCGCATGTGCAAAGCACACCCATCAAGCCACGCCCACAGAACCAGTGGTAAAAAAAAAATTTAAATCCCACCACTGCTATGATGTCTTAAAACATGTTTGTCCCTGTCCCCAGGGGTGGAATTCTACCAGTTCGTACCAGTTCTGTAGAACCAGTTGTTATTCTGTGCAGTTTGGAGAACTGGCAAATTGCACCACTGGCTGGCTCCTCCCCTCCCCACCCACCCAGGAGGCTTTCCTGAGGCCCAGTCAGGGGTGGTATTCAGGGGGTTGGGGGATGGAGAAGTGGCCTGAGAGCAGGGCTGAACATTTCTTAGAATTGAAGCGTCTATTTTTCAGTAAAGACTCAGGCAGCAGATTGCAAAAAGGTAGATCCAGGAGTGCAACTGTGAATCTGCAAGCAGCTCAATCTGCCCGCCTGCTTTGCCTGATTTTGGGTAAAAGTTGCTCTTTTTTTAAATAAAAAATTCAATTTTTACATATATATTTACAATATTTACATACAAGCCATGCCAGCCAGTCACATGACCACCAACCCACACCCACAAATTAGGCCACGCCCACCGAACCGGTTGTTAAGAAATTTGAATCCCACCCCTGCCTGCCCCCCACCCCACATGGAAATCTATCCATGAAAAGAAATTTCGAGATTGTTGGGGATTGTTATTGAAGTACAGCTTTCACTTTGTTCGATTTTTATATTTTGTTTAGTTCCACATTTTTGTAGCATATCTTTACTTTTCAAACAATCTCTCATCTCCCAGCTTGCTTTCTGCCTTCTCTTTAAAAAATAAAAAGAATGTGCCTTACTTAAAGAGTCGCTCTTCTCTGTCATTACAGCCGGTTCCTGTCATTTCTTCAGCTGGAGTTCTGTACAGTTCAATTATTTTGATTTTTTTTTATTTCCCACATTTTTTTAAAAAGAAAAATGTTTCATTTTTGCCCATTTCCTGTTGATTTGTTTGTAAAGTTCAGGCTGGCCTTATATTATTCTTCTATTTCTAAACTGACCTGCATTTCCATCTGAATTTTTCCATGTCCTATATACTGGATTCTGGGCCAATTGTCTTCAATTCAGAAACAATTTTTAAGTTTTGAGCTCATTGTTTAAACCACTATTGTCCAAAATAGTTTGGTATTGTCACAAATTTAACATCTCATTGTTCATTCCTGTTAACCTCATGGATACCATGGACAAATCACATTTTTTGTGCCTCCATGTCTTTGATTCCTCTATCCAGGAAATTGTTGGTCTGTGGGTGGTTGGACATTTCCATTCAAGCTCATTTTGGAATTGTAGTTCTAAAGTGTTTTAGGTGCTGCTCTTATTTTTAATCTGATACTTTTGAATGATTTATTTATTTGTAAACTATTTGTGTTCTAGGATGGGATCTGCTGGTTGCCTTAGTAAATATCTACAGAGTTAGGTTATACAATGAGTTTTAAAAACTCTGGTGGTCAAGTAGAAAAACTTCCCTGGATTTGAAGGATTGAAAGAATGGACATTAACAGATTCATTTTTAATTTGGTGGTTCTTAGTGAAATAAGTTCTATGTACCATTGTAAAATTATAAGTCTGGTGTAGCATTTGTGGCCAAATTTTGGAGAATGGGGGGGGGGAATCCTGTAAAGGATCTCCAGTCCTTAATGTCTTCATGAAATTGGGGGAGGGGTGTCAAGTTTTGTCATTTATATTCATTGGCTATTTACTTGACCTGTAAGACCTATAGTGACAATTTATTTTAAAGATTAATTACAGTCTGTCTCTGTTTTTCATAATAAAGAAGCCAGCAGGTATAGAGAGATATAAGTGAAATAAATGGGAAGAAAGAAACAGGGAGTGGGATGTTACTGAACACAAGATCACAGTACTTGAAACATCCTACTGAGATCAGAAGAATTGCGAAACATGCAGTGGTGGTACAATAGCTATTCATTAACTGCCTGTATCAGCGGGTCTAGAGATTAGAGCTTAATGCAATGGTGAAGTAAGTGTCCATATCACAGTAGCCATGGAGGAATAGCAAGATGTAATGAAACTGAATAGCTAGCCATTGAAAGTTGAAAAAAATATATTGATTTTTCAGTGCTTGATCACCCAGGACGCTTTATCAGGTATGAATACTTGGGAACCATCTGCTAACTCTGTAATGGTATTTTAGGATTTGTGACAGACACTGGGGGGAAAAATAAACTATATGTTTGAAAATAACACAGAGTGAAGCCATGTTCTCTTATAATAAATCCCACTGCTGCCCATCTCTTTGACACAATCCATGCTTTTATGAGCTCCAAATTAAATCCTTATTCTTTTAACAGCAAATATCAATGAGCTGGTACGGTTTAATTTATCCTGCCATCTTTCAACTAGAATCTTCCTGGATAAGTGGACTGTTGTGATAAAATCAAGAATACAGATGTATCTGAGCTTCACTATGGTAGTTGGTTTCCTATTTTCCTCCCATCTCTCTCCCACCCACCCCAAAAGCAAACCTGGCAGATCCTACATTGATCATATTTGATTGTGAAACTGGCTGTTGTCGTCCCTCAACATTCATTTGTAGAAAAAGGGCAATAACTGGCATTCTATAAACCTCTGTGTATTGCCTGACGTACATAACTCTCCTGGATATGAATGTTGTTCTGTCCACACAACAGCCATTGTTATTGAAATGTGCTTCTGTTCCCCTTGCTTTAATATGGAAGATGATTATGAAACCACTTTGGCTACCATAAATCAGCTGAAAGATGTAATAACATGTTTCAACTGTTGGAATGGATGTTTGATTACAGCTCTGCGGTGCCTTTTTAAAATCTCATTTTGAGTTTAATTTCTAACCCATTCTATGCTTTAGAATATACATACCACATGTATACACACCGAACAGCAGAATGTATTCATTCATGCTTATTATTGAATAGGTGGGTAGGGTTTTTTTTAAATGCAGGTTGCATTTTAAATGCTTTGGATAGGACAATATTTCATCTATTATAAAACTGTATAACATAATAAGCTAAACTGTCACTGCAAATTATGTTCAGATAATATTCAGCTTTAGAACCTCCTATGTAATAAAGAAAAATACATTGTGAAATGTTTAATTTTGAACATCAGGAGGGATGTGTGTGTATGTGTGTGGGGGTGTGTGTGTGTTATTATAAACATCTTTCCTCATTTCCATTTTTCCCACTTAGTAATTTAACAGGTCTCTCTTTTTTTTTTTTAATTAAATGGCATTTGGAATTAGTGATAATAAAAATGATGACATATAAATGGTAGGAAAGTATTTTCCCCCTTATTAGACAATCCCAATGGCAGCATATAAAACAACTTGAATGTCAATTGACACAATGACAGAAAAAAAAGTAGTAGTGCCAACTAGTCCCTTGGGGTAATAGATGTTAGAAGTTATATTTTAATGTATCATACATCCATAATCCCAGAGCTAAAATACACACACAGAGACAGACAAAAAGCAAATACTTGTATTCCAAATAAAGATTATTTATATATGTATGTATGTATGTATGTATGTATGTATGTATGTATGTATGTATGTTATTCAGCTTTGTTCGGGTATTTTCCCACATCATTATAGTTGTGCTTTTAAAGTTGTAGCAACGTTTCAGCAGAATCTCATCTGCCATCATCAGGCTTGTGTATTGGGTTCGTCTGTGGGTCAGACCAAGAGAAGAATAAGTACCCACCTGGATGAACACAAAAATGCAGTAAAAAAGCTGGAACACACTTCCTCACTAGTCCAACACATGAAAGCAACAGGTCATAGCATTGACTTCAATGACACCAAAACCCTAGCCATGATAGAAAACCCCAGCTACAGAATTATCAGAGAAGCCATAGAGATTGAAAAAAGACCTGAAAGCATGAATAGAAGACACACACACACACACACACACACACCCGATACCACCAGCTCAAACACACCCCAACCAGGCACCCAGATGAAACCTAGCTTCCTAATAAATGATAGCCATCTGTTTACTCGGAGCCAAGCCACACTAAAAGCCTCCAATACAGGAAACACAACGTTGCCAGCCAATCAAGACAAAAAAAGCTGCAAAACAGAAGATATTAGAAACACCAAACAAGCAGAACACAGCAAACTCTATGACCAATAAACACAGACCAAGACTCCCAACCAATCAGGATAAAGAAAAAACCATTCTGGCACAGCAGTAGGCTAGCACCAAATTTAAAACAGAAACAGCTGTGAAAGTCTGACTCACAGACGAACACAGTACAGAAGCCTGATGATGGCAGATGAGATTCTGCCAAAATGTTGCTACAACTTTAAAAGTACAACTATAATGACTTGGGAAAATATCCTAACAAAGCTGAATACCATACATGTAAGTACCCACGAAAACTTAAGAAAACATATATATATGATTATAGCTAAGATTTACACTCTCTTATTTTCTTTGTTTAATTTTTTATTCCAATTCAAAATCAACATGGAAAAAGCTTAGGATAGTTTTGCTTAAAACCAAAGAAAGGGATTTTTTTTTTAAGGAAAAAAACCCATACAATTCAAAAGACAAAAAGAATTGCCATTTGTTGTCCAGGCATAAACCATACTGCCTTTCCTCTGGTAATGGGACAATGTAATCCTCCATCCATTTTATTCTACCCATTCTGAGTATTGAATTCTGTGACTTCTTACCACGAAAAGCTTTATTTCTCAAGGATTTATGGATTTCTTCTTAGCAGAGAATTTAATTTTTGGTCCTGATAAGAGAGTAAAGGTTTATATGTGAGAATGTAAAAAGTTGCTGCTTTTCTTACAGGGAATTTGAATGGATTTCTTCTTTGCTTCAAAGAAATAATCCCATAATCCTTCTCCACCACAACCAGTCTCCATGTGCACACAAATGCATTGTATAGAATGAGTTCAACTTCAGTCCTTCATCTTCTTATAAAGTTGTTGAAACTCTAAAAGATTCAAAAATTCTGCCAAGTCAGCTTCAATTCCTAGTGCCCATGAAGTTTTCTCGGCAGCAACATGGAAAAATTTGACCGCCATCTTTTTCCGTCAGGTTTTTTCTCAATTTCCCAATCTAGACTATAGCCTTAGGATTTTCTAGTGGTGTACAACATTTTTAACTAGTTTAAAATCAGCTAAGGGTTGGTAGGTGCTACCAACTGTTATGGCATTATTAAATCTTTTAAGTATTAATTGGGTGTCATACATTCCTACAGTGACTGCTACAAACTATGAAGAAATGAGGTAATGACTTTCTGATACCCTTTGGGCTACACCCTGAAAGTTACAGTAATGATGGAGACTGAAATTCATGAAAGCTTTTGTAACAATAACTTGGTTGGTCTTTTCAGCTGCCATAAAATTCTTCATTGATTTTTTGCAATGAAAACATTAGTTATATTTCTAGAAACTGTTATAGGTGTATAGATTATCCCAAGTAGCTTACGTATCTACAAGAAATATAACATAACAAAAAGAATCCAAATACATAGGCCTTTGATATATAAGTACCATTTTTCTCACAGATGAATACGTACAATTTCAAAAGAGAAAAGCCACATTCAAAATTACCATCTTTGTCTCCAGTCTACTCAGACAAAATAAAAAATATTCCATTTTCAAAATTCTGGGGAAATGAAAATTCTGGTGGGATTCAAATAGTTTTACTACTGGTTCTGTGGGCGTGGCTTTATGGGCGTGGCTTGGTGGCATGGCAGGGGAAGGATACTGTAAAATCCCCATTCCCTCCCCACTCCTGGGGCAAGGATACTGCAAAATCCCATTCCCTCCCTGCCCCACTAACCTGCTTTCCAGCTCCGTTCTCCTCTTCAGGGCAACCAAAGAAGACCCAGCCAATCAGCTGGGACTTGGGAGGCAGAGAATAGATAGAGGGCAGGGCCAGTCAGAGGAGTCATTTCTGCTACCAATTCTCCAGAACTGGTCAGAACCTGCAGAATACTACCTCTGGATGACCCCTTCAACTGGTATTTATTGATTAATTCAATCGTCTCTGTTTTGACCTTTATTAAAAAGGCAGTCTGCCAACAGTTCAAAATCCTTCCAAAGCTTAATTGTGGAGATTATGCCAGAAGCTTAATTGTGAGATTATGGTCTGTTTGTAACATAGATTATTAAAACACACTTGGACCTTTTAACAGCCTTTCCCTTGATTCAGAAGTAGTTTGTATGCATTAGATAAAATAGATTATTCTTACTTCTCTCCCCATGTGTTTGGATCATATTCAGATCATTTTTCATGAGCTCTGGGGGAAAAAAACATGCTAAATTTACAACAGTGGCAGATGTAGAAAAACAAGGTAATCATCCATAATATGTCATGTGTTCTTTCATATATTCAAGCCAAAAATATGGAGAGGATAGAAAGCATAGACTCACTACCAAACAGAAGTATAATACATTCTCATGCACTGGAGAATAATACAACACTTACGGATTTATGTATAAAAACATAGACATGACATTCTGTTTTAAAATGTGCCTTGTTTGGCAGAAGAGAATTGTCCCTTATTTTAAAATGCTGGTTTGGCACTCTTCTGAAAGAATACTGTAGACTGTTCAAAATCAGTCTTGATATAGATTGAGTGTTCCCTTAGGAAAATGGTAAAACATGGCAGGCAGTAGAAGCCAAGAAGCGTGATCCCACTTGTCAATGCATACACACATATAGCACCAATCAACTCTGGTAGCCTTGCTGATAAGGGGTAGCACATAATCAGTGGGCTCCCACTTTCCCCAACCCGGCTCAGTTGCAATGGCTGAGAGAGCGGCTGTAAACTAGCAGCTGGCTCTACTAGTCTATGGCACTAAGGATGGCTCGTCACTCTCCTGCTTTGCCAGATAGCATAGCATAGCATAGCATAGCATAGCATAGCATAGCATAGCATAGCATAGCATAGCATAGCATAGCATAGCAAATTAGAATAGAATAGAACAGAACAGAATAGTAGAATAGAGTAGAGTAGAATAGAGTAGAGTAGAGTGTATAGAGTAGAGTAGGATGAATAGGATAGGATATCATTTTATTAGTTGTTTTAAACTTAATAGAATTTTTATTATTTTAAATGTACATTAATCAGCATTCAGTTCTCAAAGGATAACCATTATGCATATACTCACATACACACATATATATGACACAGACAAACATCACAGTATAGTTTGAATGTATATATATCAGGGGTGGGATGCTACCAATTTGGCCCGGTTCTATAGAACTGGTAGCTCTGAAGAGCAGTAGACACCGAATCGGTTTGCTGCGATGACCTTTTGGTCATCTGTTTGGCCCACCCGCCCGTCCGGGCTCTTGGCTGTCCTTTATTTTCTGCTTTTTCAATCTCAGCTGCTTTGCGTGGCACAGCTGAGGTTGAAAAAGCAGAAAAGAAGAGGATTTTCAAATGCCGCGCACCCCCGCGCAGCGCTTGTCAGCTGTCCAGGTGGCATTTTGCAAATGATATACACGCGCTCTTACCAAACCAGTAGTAACACCGGTTGAATCCCACCCTTGATGGGAATACACCCCCCCCCCGCAAAAAAAGAATCTTGTGAAATTACAAGACGGATGTCATAAGGAAGCACCATAGATCAGATGACTCAGCACAGATTTTGATTGGTGGACCAAGCCTCCTATCAAAAATGCCTACCAATCACAGCAGCTTTCAGACAGAAGGATGGTGTCATGTGTGAAGAAGTTGTTAAGAAAAAGGAAAGGCTGGAAAACCAGAGGGTTTAATGAATAGTTCTATTTAACTTGCCATGTACCCTAAATCAGGAGAGTACCAACTTTGAAAGCCAGAACCAAAGTTTTAGAGACAGCTTAAGGATAGGTAGTAAGGCAGCAGAGCAAATGGAATGAGAATGGTTAGAGAGAACTCTTAACTCAGGAAGGACTCTTAGTTTGCTTCCTAATGGAACACCCAAAAGACACTAAAATCTATATAAACCAGAGTCCCCAAATTTGATACCTTCTAAATATGTTGATTACAGTCTTCTTCATCTCCATCAAAATGGCAAATGGTTATGTTGTTGCTACTGAGGAGGAAGGAGGAGTTATAATCCTACCCTCGACTTATGAACACACTTGATCCCAACATTTCTGTTGCTGAGGCAGTTGTTAAGTGAATTTTGCCCCATTTTACAACCTTTCTTGACACGGTTGTTAAGTTAGTAACATGGTTGTTAAATGAATCTGGCTTCCCCATTGATTTTGTTGATTAGAAAATCACAAACAAGACCCCGAGATACTGCAACTGTCATAAATATGAACCAATTGCTAAGCATCTGAATTTTGATCATGTCACAAAGAGGATGCTGCAATGATTGTAAGTGTGAAAAACAGTCATAAGTCACTTTTTTTAGTGCCATTATGACTTTGAGTGGTCTCTAAATAAACTGTTATAAGTTGAGGACTGCCTGTATAAAAATGAGGATATTCTTTGGCATCCTTTTAATGTCCCACATAGCTCAACAATTTTTAAAAGTCCTCCATTGGCTGCATCAGCCCATTTTTGTATACCTAGCAGTGTTTACAGAAAACAATATTGTGATTGACTATATGACGTTATCCTTTTAAAGGCAATCTCGAGAGTGAGATTGTTCTTGGAAATCACAGAAACGGATGGCAGCATATACAAAGTTAAGGATATGAAAGAGTGAGAAAAGATGGATTACAGCTTTCATAGGGCTACCTAATTTGAGTGGCAAAAAGATGAGGAAAACTCTTAATGTTTTCCTGTCATCTAGCGGTCATCTGGATTTTTTCAGCTCGGATCTGGTACCCTAATGAAGCTAAGGCCTGATGATGAAAAAGGAAGGATCCAAGGTCCTGAAGTTTGGAGGACTAAGCATAGAGTGTAATGTAGTATCTAAAGCAGGGGTGTCAAACTCATGTTGTCACAGCATTGTCATGTGACGTATTGGGACTTTTCCCCCTTTGCTAAACCAGGCATGGGCATGGCCAGCATGTGTCACATCCAGCCCATGGGCTGCGAGTTTAACAGCCCTGATCTAAAGAGACAACCTGGTATTGCTCCATGAGGTCCTCTCTCATTATGGAAGTGGTGGACAACCAGATTTTCTCTGCCAGTAGGCACAACATCCACATGGCATAAAGGCAACCCAGTGAAATGTTTCCCAGCGGGCAGATCCAGGGCAGATATTCACTTCAGGGTTCTCTAAGGCAAGCATCTTAGCATGTTGTCAGGTTGTTACCACGGTCTCTTTTGTAACTGATCAACAGCCTACATTAATAGAGAATAAATTGAGCAAAAGTTAATCCCCAATAATTCCAGTGTGTTCTGCTATTTAGCCCTAATAACCTAATTAAACCCAACTGATACGGGTGATTTCCCCCAACTCTTGTTAACTGCAAACCTAAAGAATATCCAAAAAGGCAGCATGGAGTGGATGGAAAATAATCGGATCAGCCAGAAGAAGAATAATTTATTGCTCAGTAACATGATCAGCATATATCTTCGCTGCTCAATTAAGAGGTCTATGCTCCCTTCCCCTCCTCCACCCCAGGCAGACTCTGCTTGTGTTGAAACACCTGCCTGCTTCACACAGCCACATGCTGGTGCAAAACTACCTCCTTGTTTAAATTGGTTAGTAGGCCAATTTAAGTGTCTCCATTACTGACTGATAAAAGCAAAAACCATCCCTTTGTAATGGGAAATGAGGCTTTCTAAAGTTAAAAGATTGGTGATCAGTTTTTTAGCAAACAGCTCAAATAATGGTTGTCATTATCAACCATAGTAAGCACAGCTTTCCCAGAATTGTTCCCCTCTGGAGGATAAAACTTGGTTAACTGTGGGATTTAAACAAATGAGAGTAAACACAAAATCTCACTGGAATAAAACTGTTTGGTTGAATCATTGGTTGAATGGTCCACACTGGCAGCAGAGTCATCGGAGCAAGGCACAATTTCATCAAAATGTTAAACATATGTTGTGATTACATGATGTAAGATCTCTCCCTTATGTAATCCAAGTGTGGCATATGACATTGAGTCTCACAAAATGGGTAGATCTTGGTTGCTACATGGAAGGCAAAACTGCTTATTTGCTGTCCCTGCAGACAGCAAATATTTAATGTTTCAGGCAGGAGTTAATCCATGCCTATTGATAGATGCCAGAAACTGAATCTGAAACCTTGCTGCAGATAAATATGTATTCTACCATTAAAACATGTGGGTTCATGTGGAACTTTAATTTTATCCAACGCCATAGTTTTAACAAGAGTGTCAGCGTGAGAATTGCTGCATAACATCAAAAGTGGTATGGTTTAGAGGTAAAAATGAAGATCAATAAAGATCTGGCCATTGAATAGGAAAGGATGTCAAGAATTTCTGTGGACCTTATAATGGCTGCATCGCCTGTCGCCTTTATTGTAACATCTTGTGAAAAACTATTGAACTTTAGAAAAAAATGAAAAGATTTAGCAGCACTTTCTATAAGGAAGAGAACTAAAAATATAGTTTTGATCAACTGAAAGCCATTTTTTTAATCTCTGAGTGAGATGGGTAGTTAGGAAATATAAATTAACAAATAAATAAGTAAGTGTTTGTAGAATAAGGGGGTCCAATGCCTTGTGCTCATTTCACATACCAGCCTCTGAGACCCCTCCTTTTCTTCCCAATTGCATTTTCCTGTCCCACCAGGCCAAGCAATAGGAGTATGCTAAGGATCCCATCTCCAAAGGAGCTCCATCTGGCACATGATGTGCTTTTTCTGCCCTGTCCCCCACTGTCTGGAATAGGATCCCACCCCCCACCCCACCCCCAAGGTGAGGTTTGCCCCATCTCTGTTACCCTTCCAGGAGGCCCTTAAAATCTCTCTCTCTCTTTTTTTTTTTTACCAGACTTGGGAATCCCAGAGAATGTTGCTGTATGAAATTAAATGATTTTGTTCTCCTACTTCTTGACTTTTGTCTGTTTATTTTGTTTACTTTATTGGTTCATGTTATTTATTTTTTGGTTATTTTAGATTGTTATGGAGTTTTTCACTGTTCCTGTGTTTTACCCTGAACCAGCATTACATGATAAAGAATGGGTCTTAACAAATCTGGAAAATTCCCAACCTCATCCCCAGGAGTTCATAGTATCATCATACAAATGAATTAACTCTAGTTTGGGATGTAATGAAGACCATGTTCTTAGAAACAACATCTGACTGTAGAAACAATCATTTTGTTGGACTAACTTGTTTACATGTTGCTCAAGATAAATTTCCTCAGATAACTTCTTTCTGACTTTTTCTACATTAGTACAAGCATCTGTTTGATCCCTCAAAGATAAGCAGAATAAACCTTCAATAGCATGTACATTTACTTCTGGAATTTCCCTCAGGCCCATGCTGTTCATAGAAGTTTTGATGGAGTATATTGCCTACTTTGTTATCAAGCCAACAGATTTGTGATAAAATATTATTCCTTTAAACTTTAGAAAAAGATACATCTTGTCAAATGGGAAAACTGACACACAGCCTAGTAATGAAAATGTTATTCCAATCCAAATATCAATCCATAGTATTAGACATGTGTAATTGGTAACCCAGCTGGTAACAATATCAGGAATGAAAACCACAAGTAATTCACAGGCAAACAGAAGTATAGATTTCAACCAGGGTCACATACTGAGTTCAATTGGAGATTATAATACCACTCTCTATGACAGTGTTTCTCAACTTGGCAACTTTAAGAAGTGTGGACTTCAACTCCCAGAATTCCCTAGTCAGAATATTGAATAGGGAATTCTGGGAACTGAAGTCCACACCTCTTAAAATTGTCACGGTTGAGAAACACTGTTCTATGTTGACCAAAAGTAGTCAGGAACTAGGATTTCAGCAAATGCTGAAGACCATAAGCACAACAAAGATAGGCAATGATGACAGAAACATAATAGTATTTAGGAAGACAGGGACTAAGATATAAAATATTCTGGCCTTAGCAAGGAATTGATTGAATCTTCCTCTACGAATAGGATATAATTTTCAAATAATTTTCTTCAGAGAAAGTTTGTTTCTTAGAAGAAAATTTGGCCTTTAAGCCTGGACTCTCAATCATTTGCATTCTCCTGGGCTGCTCTGTTCTATGCTGAACTTTACATTTATCCTCTAATCCTGGCTAGAGAATCTAGCCATACAGCGGCCCAATTTAGAAAACTAACTTTAAAAGGTCAGAACTCAGGCTCAAGACTTCATAGAACCATCTGTTCACTCTAGCCTGTGACTCATCCTTCTCTAAAGAAGATATATCCTGATGACCACATTATTTGGCTGAAAGTAGAGATTATTTAAATTGTTTCTGCGTGTATTCATTCAGCCATCAATCGTAAAGGAACAAGTAATCAAGAAATATATTTCAGACTAGTTCTCAACAGAGCCATGAAGCCCTTGGAGAAGATATTCAGATGCTATGATGTGTCTATATCTATACAGATCAGAATTGTAGAAGCCATGGTATTCCCTATGACAGATGAAGCAAAAATTGGGCTTTGAAGAAGGAGAGAAAAAATATTGATATTTCTAAATTTTGATGTTGGACAAAATTCTTTCCAAGAAAACAAACAAATAGATCACTGAAAAGATCAATCCAGAATTCTCACTTGAGGCACAAGGGAATAGGCTCAACTTATGTGAAGACCTAGCTCTCTGGAGACGTCTATAAGGTTAGGAAAGGTGCAAAGAAAGAGAAGAGAAAGATCAGCAGCAAGGTGGTTGTATTTAATTATAATGATGATGGGAGGTCTGACGGACCAAGTTAGAAGCAGATTGTCATGAAGAAAAACTATTATGTGATTACTAAGAGTCAACCCCAATTCAATAGCATATAATCGTTCAACCAATTTTTTAACCAAAATTCTATGAAATTAGCATTATTTGTGTGAAGTTGTGCTCTTCATTAATTTAAAAACTGTGGTCATCTCATCTATTTTTCAGGGGAAACATATGTATTGTGCCAGGAGAAAACCAAACCATTGTTTTGATTATCTGTGTATACACATACATATACAATACTAAGTTTACCTTTTTTAAAAAGTGTCATTGTATACAGTGTTTGAATTCCTACTACAGGAATACAATTTAATAGGAGTCATAGAAATCTGGTAGAATTATTCTTATGGCAGGAGAATAGCAATTAAAGGATAAAAGCAATACAGCACACACTGCGTTCCTATTTGGACTTGCTGGCATATGGATACAATTTCACCAGTGAAATGCCATTACAAATGGTCCTCATTTATTGACTACTTGTTCAATGACCATTTGAACAGCACTGGACATATGGTTCTTACAAGTGGTCCTTGAAGTTCCAATCATCACAGCATACTCACAAGTCATGTGATCCAAATGTTGACACTTGACAACTGGCCAAGATTTCTGACCATCATGGCATCTTGCAATCATGTGAGTATGATTTGTTAACTTCCTTGCTGCTTCTCACAAGCAAAGTCAATGGGGAAGCCATCAGGAAGTTAGAAGTCACAATTACACGAGGTCATTGCTTAATGACCCATGTGGCCTTCTTTTAATGAAGGCAACTGGGGACTTCGGGAATGGCTTGTTAAGTGGCACAATCACATGATGCCATGCTTTATGACTGCATCTCTTAGCAATGGAATTTCCAATCCCAGTTACCATTGGGTTGTTAAGCAATGGCTATCTGTACTACATATTGTACATGTGTTCCTGTGGACAATCACAGGATGTCAGACTCCTTTTGCCTGGCTAAGTAGAAAACTATTTCCAAGGCTCTCCTACGTAGATAATTGTTTCTGCCCCTCTACTAAAATCGGAGAGAGTGGACGTGCTTTGGGTCCCATCAACCAAGCAGTGTCATCTTCAGGATCCAGGTGACCTCCCTTCTCTTGCAGCACCTCTCTACTGAAAGGATATCTCTACAGAAATCTGGATAGCTCCTACCTTGAGGATGTTCAGGAAACTGTCAAAGACCTGGCTGTTCTCCCAGATCAAAATGATGGTTGAACCATTGCTAAATTGGAAGTTGGTTATATGTTGTTCTTGCTTTGTCTTTTGTCTTTTTTTTACTTTTTAATTGCAAGCCCCCCAGAGGTGTTAAGAGACTGTCAAGTTATAAATTGTACAAACAGTTCCATTTGGGGAGGGGGAACACACCCAATTTTATACAACTTGTATTATGATAAAAAGTTTAAGGGGGAAGATAAAGAAAGTAGCATACAGAACTTATACTGAGCCCTAAATTACAGCTGTTATGCAATAATTGAGGGGGGAGAGTTTTACCTAGTTGAAGTTGAAGAATGATGTCAGCAAAGCCAAAAAAATTAATCACATTGCCTATCATAAGTGCATACAAATGTGGCAGTGACTTTTAACAGATATAAGATATCCACAATGGGGAATATTGGATTTCATGCTAAGATTGTTTTCTGCTATGTTAAGGATGAGTAGATACCACTTTAACTCAGCTTGGTCAATAAGAGAATCAGAAGGGCTGTAATAATAAGGTGAAAATGATGGTGTAATCACTGGAGTTCTTCATTGTAAGGGAAATCAAAGCTAAGTGCCATCAGGTGCACTTCTTGGATATTAATATAGTAGATTTTCATGAATTCAGAACAATAATAAATTAGAGTTTTAAAATGGTCCTAAGCAAGGAGTCACTTAAAAGTGTGATAGCAAACAATTTCAAATAAAAACAAGAAAAACTATGTAAAAAAGCTTAATGGAAGTCAGAAAGCAAGGAACGCATAAGAGATAAAATGAGGGATGGGGCATTAAGGAGAATTACATACAAGTACCCAGAATTATAGAGATGATATTAGAAAGAGCAAAGCTCGCAGTAGCCTGAGATTGGTAAAAGATATTCAGACTAACAAAAAGGACTTCCTATGTTTAAAATATTAGAAAGAAAAAAAGAATCAGTCAATCAACTAATTGAGGAAAACAGCAATATGATAAAAATAAAAACAATTGCTTTGTCTTTGTCTTCCAGTTGACACAGCGATGTACCAAATTTACAACTGAGATTGCTCCCAAGTAGTAATTTCTTCATTTTTTATTACTTTATTGCCTAATTGATATACAGAAAACTTACTATGCCTATAATAGTGAACAGCAATATTTCACATTAAATTTATTATGCATCTGAAATTGAATAGCGAGAAAACAAAAGCTTTCACTTTCCTGGAGGAAGAGTATCCTGTTGTCATGATAGCTGACCAACTATCAGTTTGGGCTGACTCTACCCTGGTTCTGAAGTGTCATAAATTTTTAAACACTCTTTTTCATGGCATAGTAACTTTTAGAATGACAGAATTTATGCAGATTTAAACCTTAGTTGGCAATTTGAATCAGAAATTTGTGGAGAGTGAAGAGGATGGCCTTGAAGGGAGAACTATCACCAAACAGATGAGAGGGAAAACATATATTAACTTTGGGGCATGCAGGAAGTATGTGCAAATATTTCAGACACCTCCCTAATTCATATGGTTATAAAAGAGAAGAAGAAGAACAATCAGACTTGCAAGATTATATTACAATAACCTACCTAAATAAAAGTAGATTTTTAGTTTTCCATTGAATTATTCTGTAATCTGGTTGATTTCGGGAATTGAAATACAGATTTAATACTTCATAACCAAACAACAAGAATAATAATTATAAAATAAAAAGTAGGAATCGAAAAGGCAGGTAACTGACTCACATACAAAAGAACTGCTCTTCTTGAAAACTTAAAAAATGTAGCAAATATTTTAAAAGTCAGATTAGACTTTCAGGATGAACCAACTTCCCTATCGGTCATTATTACAGAAATAAATTATATTTTCTAAATCTTTAGGAGGCTGCTTTGCAAGATCTTCCTATATTTTAATGGGCAGAGGGGATGGCCTTGAAGCTGCTGCCAAGGTCAAATGAAAGAAGTCTGAGCCTGGGTCAAGAACTTGAAAAAAATGTCTCAGACAAGTCTCTTCCCTAGCTTACACAGAGATGAAAAGATAGGAAGTTGAAGCACATTCAGACTTGCAAGAATTATGTCAAGCCTAGAAGGTAAAACAGACTAAGAAATCAATGGCATGTAGTTGGTACAACTTTTATTGTAACAGTTATAGTAACAGAATCTTGCTACTCTTCTGCCTCTGTAATCCTAGCCATAAATATTATGGGTGGGGAAATCTGATTGTTGCATCAGTCGTTGGGTCTTACAGTTCAATTGGTTAATTGTGTACAGGAATCTGTAATATTATCTAATGCCTGAAAATAATCATATTAGTTTCCCAGATCATATATTAATTGCTTTTTAATGCCCAAGATATACATTGCTTTTCTGAAAAAGTACACAATTAGTTTGCTATCCCACTAGAAAGGGAATCTTTGAAATAAGAGTAGAAAATGCTGGCATGACTGTGATTGACTTCAGCACATGTGGATCTTTACAATGTTCCTCTTGTATACTGTTTATAAAGGAATGTACATAAGACAACAGTTAGAGAAACTTGCCTATTTAAGAGCGGAAACCAAAACTTTGATTTGTTTAAAACAACTGCCCTAAATATAATGGCTTGAGTGCTGACAGGTACATAACACTTTCCTTGTTCTTGTTGCACTTGTCAATGTATATGAACCGGACTAAATCAAGCTACCATGTAATTTTATAAATGAGTTTTTCTCATATAGTGGTGACCTGATGGTTTTAAAATTATAAAAGCACATCACTCTGAAACCTGGTGAACTGAATATCTAGAAGGTAGACCGTTCTGAAATTTTTCCACAACATCAGAGTAATACAAGAATAAAAACTTACTCAAATTTTGGGGAAAGTCATTCTTTCAACCAGTGATTGATACAATTCCGAACTAAATTGGTAAGTAACTGGTAAAGATTTCTCTTTTCCTTTTTTTTTAAAGAAGAAAATTAATAGCTTTTCTTGTCTGTAAAAGCTCAGTGTCATAAAATGTTATGTGTTCCTCTGTTCCTGCAACAATACGTCACTGTCCTTAATGAGGTATCACACTGATGTCCCAGATTCATGGGATTATTATTGTTCTTAATTATTTATATTGTCCCATCAATGTACATAGTGCATTACATGAGGGAATAAAACAGATCCCTGCTGAAAACTTATTTCTGAAAAAAATGAAACAAAGGGCCAAATGTAAGACAGAAGGGGGGAAATGCAATAAGCAAATAATTGTGCATCAAGGCACATTTAAAAAAATGATTCCTGAATATTTCCAGTGATGATCAGGATTTGAAGTATTTGGGAAGAGATGGGTCAAGATATTTGAAAACTGAGATTAAGCTGAATTCCAGCAGAAGAGAGATCAGCTTTGGCATTTGAGCATTCATCAGATGCTTCTTTTCTTGGTTTTATAAAAATCAGAAACACATTTTTAAACCACACATTTTAAAGCACACAAAGAGAGAACATTCATAACTATGCTATTGTATCTTTACTATTTAGGAATTCTGAATTCATATTGATTTATATTGTTTCTCAGCCTTAACAACTTGAAGATGTCTGGAAGTCCAGACACCTTCAAGTTGCTATGGTTGAGAAACAATGGCTTTATGTATGTCATATGTAGATAGTCCCTGCATTTAACTTTTCTCTGAATACTATGATCCAGTTCTCTGCCCAGAGAACACACTATCATATTGATTGGTTTAACTAACTGGTCTTAACTGAACTACGGTTTTGAAAATATTTTTATTATTTGTAAACTGTTGTAGGCTGCAAGATTCAACAGTCTATATTGTGATCTCATGGAGAAGTCACCAGAGGTATTGTACAAAATCTCTGACTTCTTACATTGTTTTCACATGTCTGCAGCATATTTATACCAAGTGCATAACAGTGGCCAGAGAAGCAGTTGTCAACCCTTGTTTAAGACACAATTTCATTCTGATTATACCTTCAGACCAATTATAGCAGGGGGGTCTCCAACCCCCAGACTGTGGTCCATTTGGAACTGGGCCACTCATGCATGTGACTGCCACTCACACAAAACCACGCCCTCTCCTCCCTCCCCCGGTGGGGCCACCATTGGGAACCACTGCATTAGAGTGTTGTCAAATCTCTTCCACGACTTCAAATAAGCTTGCAATATACTTTGTTTATTTACCATAATCAATTCTAAAGAATAATCTTCTTAATAGAAATTGAATAGAGGATGGCCATAAATCTTAAGGGGCAAGAATGCATATGAGGAAATGTTCAGAGTGATAAACAACTCATAAAAACAAAGCTGAAATACATAGCATAAAAAAAGCAACAATACAATGAAAAAGTCAGTCTCAAGTGAAATTAGAGGCTAACATCAGAACAGTACTGAACAATGTAAAAGAATCTAAAAAGAATTTACACTGTTTTTCAAGTCCTTAAAACATTATGTGACAATCCTAATTCATAGATATTTTCCAGTCTGTAAGTATATAAAGGCACCTTAGCTGTCATAGAAAGTCAAGTTCTAAAAGTAAAGACAAGCCACACACATTTCACAGAAAATATTCCACAAATAGGGATGCTGCAGTTAGAAAGACATTTGTGAGTTCCTCAGCAGCCCTTCCCATTTTCACAATCTCATTCTTCTTACCTTCTAACCGGACATAGGTGTGAGACAACAATGAGCACAGACAGAAAAGTTGCCAGAAGTGCATCCTTTCATACAGTGATGGAATTCAATTTTTTTTACTACTGGTTCTGTGGGCATGGCTTGGTGGGCATGGCAGGGGAAAGGATACTGTAAAATCTCCAGTCAAAGGTGGTATTTGCCAGTTCTCTGAACTAGTCAAAATTTCAGCTACCGGTTCTCCAGAACTGGTCAGAACCTGCTGAATACCACCTCTGCTTTCATATGAACTCACTGTTTCTTTTTGCTGAATGATCTTTCTAGATCAGTTTCTTAACCTTGACTTCTTTAAAATGTGTGAACATCAACTCTCAGAATTCCCAGCCAACCATTGGGAATTCATGACTGGCAGGGGAATTTTGGATGTTGAAGTCTAGACATCTTAAAATGGCCAAGGTTGAGAAACACCATGCTACATAGTGACAAACTCACATCACTATTACCAAAGCCAAAAGTTTAGTTATCTGAGAAAAAATGAGCTTTTCTGGTGGGACAAGTGTCAAGTGAAAAGCAACTTTAAGAGAATGGTGTAGCTACAATCTGAAAGTGAACTGTAAGGTTCTCAACTTATTTCTTTCCCCTTTTGTTTTGTTTTTGTTGGCTCTGAGGGAAAAAAATCGGTTTGCATAAAATAACAAGGAAAGATGCTGCTTTAGCTTTTCTGGTGGCTTTGGTTAAGGGTCATCATTATCATCACCAACCTAGTTTGAGGGTCGTGGAGGAACAGCATCATTGTTCATTGTCATATCTTCATATGAATATTATTCTGAGTAGAAATTGGCAAACAGACTAGAACAGGATCCCAGACATTTATTTATTTGTTAAATTTATTTCCCATTTTTCTTCCAGGAAAACTCAAGATAGCATATATTAAATTTATTCCCAAAGTTTTATCTACAGGTACTCTGTCAGGTAAATTGGGCAGAGACAAGTAGCTGGCCCAAAGTCAACCAATCACGCTCTAAAACTTGAACTTAAGTTTCCCTTGAACCAGTCCAGCACTTTAAGCATACTTCTCATTGCAGAAGATGTAAGGAAAAATGTACTGGATTCTGCTCTGGAACCCTGAACAAAAAGTTCTATATTGTAATAATTCTGACAATATGCCTAAAAGAAATGATTAGTCTTTAGATTTTAATATAATGGCTTGTCTGATCATGTTGCATCTCAACATTTAAATCTTAGAAATACTTGTGGTTTTTTGAGCACAATTCCAGCATCAAGGGAGAATGCTGTATTTCTCAGAGTTTATCTATATGGTATCAGCAGTCCCGAGTAAACTAAACTTGAAAAGAAAAAAGGTGAATTCTTAAAATACTGTATAAGATATGGCTAAAGAAAATATTCTGCTTTGTATTTATTTTCCAGTGATAAATTTAAATCAACAATATTGTTTTCAGTCCCTCAATATTTATCACTTATTCTTCTGAAGACAAGATTCAAATAGGGTTTCTAATCCATGAATTTTCCCACCATCTCCATTAGTTCTGTAAATGGACTAAAGTATTCTAATAGGTTACCTCCTGGCAATGAAACAATACCTTAAAAAAATCTAAAACTAGGTTTGTTTTATCTCTTTAAAAATCAATATTAGAAAAGATCTAACACTTACCAACAGGAGCAAGTGAAAAGCATGCTAAATCCTTTCTAAAATGTTTTGATCAGAATATCATTCTATGTAGATTTCCTAGATCTGCTACTTAGATCTTCTACTGATATGTGATTCTGTACAAATGTTTCAGGCTGGCAATCCTTCTCCCATTACAAACCTCAGATTTGTTAAGATTTATAGGAGATCCAGCATGTGGGAGAAGGCATTATCACTGACTATGAAATAGGTCCCCTTGAGAGTGTTGTTTAATCTCTCAGCATGTAGAAAACTTTAAGGCACATTTCTTTCACCAGACTTTTCCTTGGTAAGTTTTACTACTTGGTAAGTTACTACTAACATTAGTGTTGATCTTTAGGAATTTTTTGAAAAATTCTCTTAGCTGCCTTGACTGCTGCCTGAGAAGGAAGGAAGGCTACAGATTAAACAAACAAGTATATATTCAGAACTTTTTGTCTGATGCATTGATTTAGTTACACATAAAGAGATCTACCTGGTTTTCATTGGTTAATGAGAATTGATCAGGAAAATAGCAATAGCAAGAAAAGCATAATTTGAAATACAAGAGTGAAAAGGTACTATTTTTAAAAAATTGAATTCCTTTTCTGATGAAAGATTGCAAGGCTGATTCCCAAGATCAAACTCCTGCTAGGATAGTAAGCACTGGTTATTCTTTTTCCCTTTGGAAAAAAAATAAAACCATTTTGTTTTCTAGCAGACTAAATAAGAATAGCTTTATTAAAAGGTTAAAAAAATATTGATGCAATACAAATATATTCAATCCATTGATTCTATTGACTGTATGTGCAAACATATACACGAAGGAGGAGAAAGTCAACAATTACACTGATGACAAAAATCTGCTGAAAAAAGGTGATATTTGATGCTCAGTTTGGCCTACTGTAACCCAAAATGCAATTTAGTTATGGAGAAGCTCCTAAGATAGTGATACTAATAAAATGGAAGGTGTAGCATACTTCATGAAGAAGGGAAATGTGACCTTTGCCCAGGAGTGCATTTGCAGTGGCAGGCCCATCTTTAGCATAATGTCCAACTCTGCCAGATTCCAATGATATACAAAGGTCCTATTGTTTTATAATCCCAAGCTCTCTTACAGCCAGCTCTCTTCCAAACAACAAGGAGAAAAGAAAATCTGAATAGTTATCTGTTGGTGGGGAGAATCCAATGACATTTGATGGATAAATGAGTTCAGGATTCCAGCTCTTCTGAGACAAAGGGGAGTCGTTTAGAACATAATGCACTATTTCTGTTCGTGAAACCTATGTCAACTGAAGAAGCTGGGTTTTACTTTTTCAAAATTGTATCTCTTTCTCTCTCTACCCCCTGCCTTTCCCTGCCCCCATATCCTAAAGAAAGACTCCCAAGTGCCTCAATTCAAATGGACTGAAAATGCAATCCATGGGGGGAGAATTGCCGCGGAAGGCATTGTTGTCCGCGTTGACCTATTCGGCAGCAATGACAGCATCCTGCCTTTGTCTTCGACTCTTCTAAACAAACCGACGACAGACTGGGTCCTGCCACAGAAATATCAAGAATTAAAGCATTCACAGCAGGAGCAAACAGCAGGGCCAGTGAATTTTCTGAAATGGGGAGAGCTGGTCAATAAAAGAGGGTGGGAGGCAGGATCAAAAGGAGTTAACTTACAATGAGCCAGGGGCTCAAAAAAGGTGCACTCAATTGCACAGGTCAGAAGTGACAAAAGGGGAGCATTCCCTGAATTGTCACCTTCTACACAGTAGGGGAAGAGGTGGGAGTTAGAGTAGGTCAGAAAAGAGTTATTAGTGTAATGCTTGGTATAGTATAAAAGAAGAATATGATTTCATCCTAAGCAAAGTCCAGGAGATGCTAGGCAAAGAATCATAATAATATGCATCTAAAGAAAGAAAGGAATTGTCATCTGAATGGTACTGCAAGACTTCTTAAAATAGCATCTTTAGCCAAGGATATTCATCTTATGCTGTGGTGTGGATATGTGCATGGATGTTTAGGTTTATGCCATGGTGCCCACCATGTAACCAGTTTCTGACACATGGGCTGATGACAACTGATGACAATTCAGTGGTGTGCATAAAGGGAAAAAAAGTTGGGAATGGCTGCTTTAGACAAGGGTTGAATTAGTTCCTTTGCACTCTTGTTTCAAGTTCACTGCTCTCCATGGTCCTGAGCCAAGCTCTGATCCAAGCTCTGATCCTTGAATAAGAACTGGCACTTTGAACATTTATTTTGCCTTGCCTGTACTCAAGTTTGGCTTTTCTTGCCATGGATCAAGACACCATCTGTTTGGACCTGCAGATGCACAAGACCAGGTAACCCCAGCCTTCAGTCCTATTTCTGTTCCTGAAAGCTACACCAACTGAAGAAGCTGGGTTTTACTTATTCAGAACACCAAGATTAACATCAGACCAACAATCAAGAAATAAACAATACCCCAATCAAGGAAGCACCAACTCAGACAAACAAGCTAATGATAAACAACACACTAATCAAGGAATTACCAAGACTCCCATCAACTCTGACAAAGAAGGCCAGTAATATATAAAATGAGAACAGACTTCATTCCTTTGTAGCATTTACCTAGTTTGGTAAAGAAATGTCTGCAAAAAAGCATCCAAGCTCAGAGTGCACCAAGGATCCCACATGAAATACACTGAATATATTCAGCATACATGGCAAAGGATGAAGGAGAACCCATTCTGTTTGTTTATGTATCATTCTGGTAACATTCTCTCTCCCAAGATCCAGACAGTAACTCTGCATTTTGGAGGGACTTAGTTTATTCTCTGAACACTCACATTTTTCTAGCAGTAAGCTAGGATTTTTGCTTCCTGAGAAAATGTGCTTTGTTCAGCTGTTATGTTATTTATGGAAGTGAATTCCATCTGAGGATGATTGTTCAGGTATCACAACAAATGTCATCCATTGCATTTGGAAGTCTTAAAGTATGCATTACTTCCACATGTTAATTTTTAACATGAAAGCACTCCCATTTTTAAGGCCATATGCCCTCTTGCTGATCATGGTAGAAGTACACATTTTAACTTTGGGTCAATGAAATATCACACCATCAGGTAAGTCATGTCCCACTTAGAAGCCAATGTTTTGCATAAAAAGGATTCAGTTAAAAGTATAGATTGACCCTGCTGAGCTGTTTGCCTGCTAACAAGGAAGTATCACATAATTAACATCTTTATTTAGCAATGTTAGTGAAAAATCACTATATTAGCAAATCATACTTTTCATGCAATTTCCTAAGTCTTTGGAACAACTAGCTGTTTTATTGCTTTTTTTTTAAGAGAAAGGAACCAACAATTTTAAAAAGTACTATTTGTAGATCACTTATAAACAGATGTGTAGGTTATTTCTCAACACAATTCTTTTTATGAAAGCTCAACCTTAAAATACAAAGCTCCTTCTTATACGATTGTTCTTAATTGGCACACCAGGAGCCACTTCTACAAAGAAATGTATATGCTATTATAGCAACAATTATAATTTAAAAATCAAGGAAATATCCATACGAAACATTTCAGATTATTTTTTATTGCTGAGCATTTAATCAAGCACTGGGTGACTTTGACATGGTGGGTGGATACATTTGCTGCCACAATCAGTAGGGCAGCATCTCATATAGATCAAAGATGTATCCAGTTTGGTCCAGGATCAGGAAGACTCACTAGATGTCCTTTCTTGATCTTCCCTCTTGGGTACTTGTGCGAGACACCATTTCCTTCCACCAAGTTCACCAGCATCATCATCTCAAAAAGTATTTAGTGGTCTTTGAAACTTGACATTAAGGTAGTATTTTGAAAATATTTGGTGATAAAGGTATCATTTGTTTGCATACAAGCCATCAGGACTCTCAAGTTTCAATGGTAACTCTACTTTATCACTTACCCTATTACATGCCAATTCTGGGGAACTTATTTTCATTATCAATGTAGAAGCAGATGTCAAATGATTCATCACTGAACTGGTGGGGCAGAATCTGCAATTCTAATGCTCTTCAGACTCAACTGTAGTTTGAAGTTCATGCAGACTTCTGGCCACAAACTGTGCCATTTAATATCTTGCAACCAGAAATGGACAGTTTCATATTGCAATCAGAGCTACATACACTGGATTGCCCTTCAAAGATTATCATGGTTTGATGTTGCTTTCTTTTGCCTTTTGACATTTAAATTGCCTTTGCATTCTCATGTTTTTTCCCCCTTTGCATTTCTGAGAGAAAGAGACCTTGCTGGAGATCTAATGGATGACATTCTGAATAGATGGTAGATATCTGTGACCATTTCTGCCAGGGATGCTAAAAACCAGATCTCTTTTCCTTCACCTGTGAACAGTATGAAAAATCTGCATTGACAAAAATCAGTTCTGATAAATGCTGCTTTCTGCTTCACTCTCTTAAATCACAGGAAGTATCCTTTGCAATAGGATGTTTCCTTACTAAAGAATATGCAAGTTGCAGAATTGGGTCAGCCATGATTCATTGGAATGGGTTTGGGTGATTCATATTTTAAAGTTCAGTCTATCATATCCTCATGGATATCATTAGGATTTTCTAGCCATGGCAAATATAGGCACACACAACCTCAGCCTCCCACATAAATAATAAAATGAGAATATGAAATCATTGCTCCTTTTATCTAAGACATGGCCATAGAAGCAGCTAGGAGATTCAAGAGGCCAGACCTTAGTTCTTACCTTGCTACAGTTAGATACATCTGAGTGGAAACAGCACCAAGGCAAACTGGGCTTAAATTTGAACTAAACTTAGATTTAAACTTTAAACTTGTGGTAATTTTGGAAAAACTGGAAAATGGATTATCCTGATCAATAATTTTGGTGCTTCCCTAAAGAGGAAATAAGCAAACGTTGTCCTTTTATAAACTCTCTCTGGCTATTTTTAATTTTGCCTCATCATCTATTATGATTTATTCTCTTCTGCTTTCTTTAAAAAGGCCAGGTTGTTTTGTTCATTCATTATCTCGGCATGAAGATACTAACAGCAATTCAAAGAGGAATATTCCACAGCAAAACAGATTCTGAAAACAAAATGATTATTTCTATTCAGAAATCATCTGAATTATCACTGTGATGAGGATTGCTACATGGACTTGTCAAAGCACAGGGTACAGTAGTTAAGAAGACCAAATGTCCCCAGCTCATATATTTAATACAAGACTAGGAAGAAAAAAAATACTGTACATTTTTGTTTATAAAAACATCAACATTCTGTATCTAGAATGACATTGATTAGGAAGTGTCTTTGCTCTGAGCCAATGGAAACAATCAAATGTGTTCCTTCCTGCTAACTCCTTCACAAACTCCTTCCCACTAACCTATGTCACCAGGGGCATCGCAAGCAGATGCGCTTTACCTATTTCTTTTCGTTGTGCTGCCTTTGTCATACCTCAGACTGCAGCTGAAAATTGTTTGTCTAGCAGTTCTGGTAGGTTTGATTCAATAACTCTTATGAGAGAGCAGGCAGGATATCAAGGCAGCTTTATTGCCTTTTGTTCTACTTACACTAGCAATTCTCTGGTGATACAATATTATGAAACGCCATAACTGGGCTTTGGTATCTATTGTATTGTAAGATGCATCTTCTCACCCTTTTCACAGCAAGAGGCTATGTGTTTCTAAAACATTAGATAGTAGGAGATGGTTGACTGATTCAGGATCAGAGAGAACAGAGCTGAGAGTCTCAGTTATATATTAACAGGCATGGGATGAGCTAGGAAGACACTAACAGGAATATGAAGCATTTTGCTGTTGCTTTTGGACGGAACATTATTGCTGTTGGTGTTTTTAACCTTAAAAGACTAATCCCATAGTTCTTCTGGAGCACCTTCTCTGGGACCATAGAACATGCCAGAGGTAAGAAATGAATGTTAATTCTCAGAATGAAAATGGCTTTCCATCTTCCCATTCACACAGAGTAAGGGGAGTGGGTTGAGAATTAAAGGTATGGCAGTGAGTTGACGATTTAACCTCTCTGCTACTTGCCCCATCATGCCTGCACTTTGCTAGCTAATTGAATGAACTTTTCTTTTTTCCCTTTGCTGAAACTTTGAAAAAATAAGAGGTACCAAAGTTAGGATCTTTTCTCTGGTAACAAAAACAAAAGGTCATTGAAAATATGTTCATTAAAAATGCTGTTCCGTGACATTAATTTCACGGAACCCATTCTCTTGAAGGTGATTGAATCGAAATGTTTTTTTGCGAGCACTGATTAATAAAGAGGAGTATAGCAGTAATGCACTTGTATAGAGTAACCAGTTGAATGGTTTGCCTTCAGAAGTTGTGTGTGCCCTATCTCTGGAGGCTTTTAAGAAGAGACTGGACAGCCATTTGTCTGGAATGGTATTGAGCAGGGGGTTGGACTAAAAGACCTCCAAGATTCCTTCTAACTTTATTATTCTGTTACTTCAGTGTGAATTTTAGTGAATGACACTAAATGTGAAAGACTCAAAAATAAACTGAGGAACCTCTCCATCTCCGTATTCCCATATATCACCCCTCCACAGTTTTTAGGAACAACTTCTCATCCATTCCATTTGTTTATTACTAAACTACACAGTTAATATAAATTTTTCAAGGATTTCTATACTGTGTTATCATTTTTTTTAAGGATTCATAAACAAAGATTTCTCTTTTCCTATTCAGGCGGTGGTAATGCCAATGGATATAAATTAAACACCGAAGAAGAAGAAGGAAAAAAAAGAACAAGCTGAACATTTCACAGTTTTGTGGCCTTTCCTGGTATAAAGGAGTAGATAGAAAGTTGGATGCGCCACAATATAAATTTCTGAGGGGGGGAACCAACATTTCCGCCACATTAAAATCTGTCTAAGGTGTCCTTCTCTGGTCTATTGCACTTTTAAATAGGATAAGCATAAACGTCTATTTTTCAGTTTGCCACTTCCCTTTCAGTTTGTCCCATCTAATTTTTTCCACCTAATTGTTATTTTTCTTCTGCTTATATTTGGGTGGTTCACAAAAGACTTTGTTTGCAATTGTTCTTTCAATAGATGAGCCTTAAATAACATTGGAAAATGGGTTTCAATTTTTACTTTTGGAGATACCTTTTCTTTGCTTAATTTAACTTCTTCCATGTTTTTTACAGTATTTCTGCATTGGAAAACATGCATGTTCATGATATGATATTCAAGGAGCTCATTAATGTATGGCACACATTACACTCTCTATTAAAAAGCTGGCCACTATCTTTGCATCCATATTACTTAATTTCTATAAAGGGTCCAGATAAAGATCATTTGGGGAGTGGGAGGGGGAATTGTTTTCCTTTTCTCTCTCTTCTCCCAGTTATATTTCTTAAAACAATAAAAATTGAGGAGTATAGATCGGAATTTGTGATTAACAAAGAGTAGTGTAATGATTTGTGTTATTTTCTGGTTTTGGCTTTAGCTCAAGTAACTCAAAATAGAAATAAAATGCAATAGTATCGGGGTGATTCTGAAACATCTGAAAGATGCTCTAGAGTCAGAAACAGTGTGACCTCAAGATTGGTTTTCAAGCAACCAAATGCTACGTTTTTCTTATATCACAGGGATACTACTAAAACTCTCATCATATTTCTGCTTCTGGGAAAGAGAAGTAGTACAGAGCACTAAATGTTGGAACAGTCCACAATATTCTATTTTCCCTTCCCTAAAGCACAAGGATGCCTTGTAAAAATCACTATGAGTAAACACTATAGCCCTCAGTTTCAGAAAACAAAAAATCCATGCCTCAATCTTTCTCCTTGCTATGTTGCCATTTTCTTTATACAAACTAAGGAGAAATTTTTGCAGATTTATTAACTTCATCTTCCTGCCCACTTGAACCACACACAAAACCTTAGAGGTTTCAGATTTTGGCCTTACATTATTTGAACATTCCCTAAATGCTTCTAAAATAGGTGTAGACTAAATATGCGAATGGATAGATTCCAATAAGCAAATATAAATATACAATTTTCCTGAATAGGCATACTTAGTATGTTTTGGTTTTTTTTTTGAGAGAGAGAGAGAAGTGCATTGCAAAAGCCTGAAAAGTAGGAAGAGAAAAGGATGTGCATCCTAGATTAATTTAGGAAGCATGGATTTGGTCCATCCTTATTGTAACACAATCCAAATAAAAATCACTTCAGTGCTTAAAGGCAATCTACATTTTAGAAAAAAATAAGTTTATACACACTTGGCTTTGCTACCTCTTCCCTCTTTCAGTGCAGTTGCTAGAACTTGATAACACTGTTTTGATACCAGCTCTACAGACATCCATTAAAACTGAAGCAGCAATGTACTATTTATGAACAGGGATAGTGCAATCACAGTTCCATCTATTCTCCTCAAACAATGCAGCTATTTATCAAGTGATTAGACTGTAGTAACATACTGAGATTTTACTAGCCTATTTTCTCTCGGATCTTAAAAAGATTTTACTGCCTCATTTGGCAGTGTGATTTCTAATAATTTTGATTTTATTACATTATCATATTGCTCATATTTATCTCCATGTTTTGCATAAGATTCAAATTGTGTCTCGGTTTATAAAATAGGAAATATTCATCTTGGTCAAAAATCACATTAAGATAATTATCTTGCCCTTTTGGCAGATACTTTTGTTTGCAACATATTGAAAATACTTGTTTTCTTCAACTACTTATTTTTGAAGTTAAAGTAGCTGTATTTTTTCCCATTTAATGGAAGCGTCATGTCTCTCCCTGGCTCTGGCTCTTTGCCCATTACATTTCTCACCTGCTTTCTTTCTGGAAAACCTTGCACAATTTCTCAATTCAATATTTATTTCTGCATAAAACTATTATTCTTGTAGCCATGCATAATTTGTGATCCAGCAAGATTAATAGAGCTACAAAGTATGTATATTCTTAATAATCCCATTGTTGAGTGACTGGGATTTTGTGAAGCGGCAAAACAAAAATGCTTTCTGGGTGATTAACCTGTATGTGTGTGTGAATCCCATCCCATACATATACTTTCTGGGTAACTAGCATGTGTGTATCTCTCCTATACACACACACACATACACAAAATACACACAAAAAATACACACACACACACACACACACACACTCATCCCATTGTACATATATGTATGACTTAATTTGGACAAAGGGACCATAGGCTGAATGACATGCCAATCTCAATAGTGGAATAAGCTGAATTTTTCAAAGTGTATGTTTAATACTGTGTTTCTCCAACAATATGGCCTCCACCAATAGGAAGGCCCAGCATGATTTCTAGGCATGAGGTGAAAATAACCCCCACCCCCAAAATTTAGGCCTATTTAAACCATGCGTTTCCCCGCCATTTCTCACATCATTCGTTAGAACTAAACTAGGTGAAGAGAAATGGAAGGGAAGGGCGGGGGTGTGGGGTGAAAACTTGCCTTTAGGAGTGCCCTGCAGGTAGCCTAGGCTAGAATACCCCAATAGCCAATAGAAGCTCCCTGAAGGCAGAGTCCCCAGCCACTTCAGGGTGTGGCATGGCTGCCCGTGTCCCCTCACCTTTAGGCAGTCTTTCAGGCGATGGAAGCTCCCCAAGTGCAGTCACCAGCCACTTTGATCTGCCGGTAGAAGCAGCCTCAGGGCGATTGCACATACACACTCCCCTTGCTACGAGGCTGCTTCTATCAGCCGACAAAAGCTCCTCGAAGGCAGAGTCCCCAGCCGCTTCAGGGCGCAGTGTGGCTGCCCGTGTCCCCTCGCCTTTAGGCAATCTCTTTTGGGTGATGGAAGCTCCCCAAGTGCAGTCACCAGCCACTTCGATGACCGCACTTGGGGAGCTTCCATTGCCCGAAAGAGACTGCCTAAAGGCAAGGGGACACCGGCAGCCATGCCTTGCCCTGAAGCAGCTGGGGACTCTGCCTTCGGAGAGCTTTCGTCGGCTGATAGAAGCGGCCTCGCGGTGAGGTACGTGAGTATGGGCCACTCTAGGTGGGAAAGGAAATTAAGTCACCCCCGAAAAGATGGCCTAGCTGTTTTGGGGGGTGGGGTAAAAAAAAATAAGGCCCGGACTTATTTTGTGAGAAACATGGTATTGCATGTATTAACAGCAGCGAGGATTGTATTTGGGCAGCATTGGAAAAATGAAGAAATACCACTAAATAAAGAGATAATTAAGAAGATATTGGACTGTGCAGAAATGAACAGACTTACATTGAAGATTAAGCAGAAAGAAGATACAGAATACTACCAAAAATGAAATTTATTTTATCAGTGGCTGGAAAAAAAGGGGTAAAGATTAGGAATATAATTTGTATTGGTAAACAAACAAAACAACCCAGAAAACACGATGTTTATTAACCACTAATTAAATGTAATAGTAGAAAATTAATAAAACTTTATCGAAAAAGATGAATTTTTCTTTTTAAAATTTACCCTAATGCAAGACAAAGGAAGAAGCAGGGTGTGCAAAATGAAATTGTTTGGGAATGGAATGTCGCAGGCCGTAGCATTGTGGGCATACCTCTTTCAGAAGTAAAAGCTTGGATGAAGCTGCAGAAGGTATGATCTCTTTGCAAGCTTTCCCTACCTAATTTCAAAGTGGCTAAAACTGAACTCTCTTTGCAAATTTTTCTGAAGATAAGAGTAGCTTTAGACACAATGTAGGAAACATCTTCCAGAAAAGTTGGAATGAGAGAGAAAAGGCACAAGGTCCTGGACACAAAAGTTGAATGCAGGGCTGGGCTTCAAAAATTTTAGCAAATGGTGGCTGAATGGGGGTGGCCATTGGTGGGGGTGGCCTAGTCGGCCTCCTGCACCATGGTGGAGGGGGGTTGCCCTCCCCAGGCTCTGGAGGCTTTCTTCAAGCTTCTGGGAGGGAGAGGCTCCCTGGGCTCCGGAGGCTGTCTGGAAGCCAGAAATGGGCCCATTTCTGGTCTTCTGGAGCCTCCATGAGGCCCGTTTTTCATCCCCCTGAGCCTCTGTATGTGCCCTGCACTTACCTGCATCCAAAATGGGCTGTGTGGGGACTCCTGGGAGGGGAGGGGTAGGCAGGGCCAGCCAGGAGTGGGATTTGGGGTTCTCCAAACTGCACAGAATCTTAGCTAGGGGCTCTCCTGAGCTCCCGAGGACCCCCAGCAGCCCACTCCTAGGTGAAAGGCTGGTGCCAGTAACTGGGAGAGAAGCAACTAGGAAAGAGAATGAAGGAATGCCTGCTGGCTTCCTTGCTAGTGCAGATTGAGACACATATGGGGTTAGGGACAGAAGGCAGTTGAGTGAATGAATGTTTGCTAGTGCTGGCTGAGGTTTTTCAGGCATGGTAAGTAGCTGCAGAGCCATGAGGTTCTGGTGAGACTTGCTGTCCCCCAAGGAAGGGTGCAGGGCAGCCAAAGGGACAAGATAGCGAGGACATTACAGGTGGGAGGAAATGGAGGCCATCCCTTAGTTTACTGAGTTTGGGGTTGGAATGATCCAAACCAGGAATGGCTTGGATTGTGAAAGGTACTCACTTAAAGACCTGTGATTCTCAATTAACATCCTCAATGAGTAGTGCTGGGGTTGCCATCATAAGTTGGGCATGTCACTTTATGACTGCACTGACTTACAATGGAAATTTCACTTCCAATGTGGTCATAAGTCAAGGGCTTCTTGTATTATGGAAAATTATTTTGGACCCGATGCATGGTCTTTAATAATATTTTCTTACAAACCTGTCAGCAAATTTTTCTGTTATCTTTTCCTATGGAAGATGTTGGAACCTCAATACAAGTTAACTTACATTTCTGGGGGGAGGGTTCTGATTTTGTGACATATTGCAAAAATCCTCAGATATGTAGTTTTTAAAGACCAATAATACAAAGTACTGTATTTTAAAAATACACCTATCTTCCTATGCCAACCCAACATCTTTCTCTGTAAAAGGAGCATATATTTTAAAATATACTTTGTGTTATCTTTGACAATATCTTCTGCAACCTGTGATTACACTTTTGGGGGTGATAGTTCAAACCAGTTGGAAAAGACTGCCACTACTTGCAGGAGATCCAAAGTTTAGATATCTAGAAAACTTTAGAGAATAATTATCACCTTATTCGGTTTGGTTATTTCTTTTTCCACTGCAACTGGAGGAAAGCAGGCTGTCTACTCTCTTTCCAGTTCTGTAGTGGAAAGAAAAGAGCCAGTTTGAGTTTGAGACACCAGGCTAGAAATCAGGAGACTGTGATTTCTGAAAAGCTACATCTGTTGAATTTGTCTCTACTCCACTATTAAAGCCACAGGAGTTCCTTCAGGTTAGAAGTTGACCAGAAGTTGCTCTCTCTTCTGTAATAAGAGGTTAGCCGCCCTGCTTTTTATTTTACATGGCACAGCCTTATAGTTACACAAAAGAATGCATAGCGTTTTTCAGTAAATGCAGTAAATAACCCATGTCATCTATATATCTAAGCCTTTACCAGGGAAAAAATATATTGTACAAACCCATCTAAAAACAAATCTCAAAGTGCTATAATAATACTTGAATGACATGTCTCTTAAGCTATTTACAGCTGACAGACTAAGCAAAGTGCCTTCACAATGAAGGCTATGGAGCCGCTTGACAGCCTTGCTTAGTTCATATCTGAAAGGCTAAATAAAAGTCATAATTTCACCAGGTGCTGAATTGTGCCCTCTGAAAGGACATCCTGTTAAGAAAAGAACATGTGGACCTCCTTCCCCCTTGTTGCCTTTGGGCCTCTAAGTGATATACCTGAGGGGAAAAGGTCTCATAATTGTCTGTGAACACGTATCATTTAGGAGAGCTGAGAAGAAAGAGAACCCAGTCACAATGACTGTAAGTGTTCACTCTCCATAATTTAAGGACACACAGACAGCATGTGGTGGGCTGGTCTTGATGGAAAGTACATAGAACAAACAAAGAAGACATCCATATCCTCCTCGGAAGATAATAGGAGAGGCTTTTCAAAATATTGAGAATGAAAAGGAAGGGACAATTTGGTAGAAAGAAAACACACAATAACAATAGAAATAGGAAAATAGACTGTCCTTTCAAGTAATTCTAAGGGAGAAATGTGTGTGTGTATGCATGTGCACACTTTTTTTCACACGTTTAAGAGAAAGGGAAGATGGCAGGAACTCATAAATCCTATTCCAGAGCTATAAAACCCCTTAATTTGAATTGCAGAAGAGAGGTTGCTTACACTGAATTCCTGTCACTATGCTTAACCGCTTCCTCATGAATTGGAAGCAAAATGTAAACTTTACCCTCATGTGCTTGGAACCTGGAAAGATATACAAGGAGGGCAAACTTTTAGTGGCTATAGGCTACAGTTGCTCCAGCAACTGACTAAGATAATATCATATATATGAGCAGAAATATTTCCCCCCATTTTTCTGTATTTTGGAAAACAATGTGTTTTGGCTTTACTCTGTAAAACCATATTCAATCTGTTTTAGGGTCTGTGTTGTAGCTTTTCTTTGATTTCTGCAAATACAGAGCATGTAATCTTTTTCAGCAACTTTCACTGAAGGGTTCATGGAAGGCCAACAGCATTATTCAGAAAGTGTGTACATTTTTATAGGTGTAGATTGTCCACTCCTAATGTTTATCCATCAATCCCTCCATCTGGGATTTTTATTCCATAAACATCCACATATAGTTATGGTTGCTATCATTATGGATGTTGTAATGTTTCTGTGGAGTATTAACTATACAGAATATTGGAATATTCTGGATTTTTTTTTCAGATACCAGAATCTTGTGGAAATCCCACAGGATACAGCATTTTGTAATTCATAGGAAGATGAGGTATAGCTTTAAAAATGCCTTTCTCTCCCTCCCTCTTTCTCTCTCCTTCTCCCCATCTCTTTCTCCTCTAACTTGAAAATTCATTTACAAATATATCCTAGATGTACACATAGCCTTAGACTGAAACTAGACCCAATATTTTAGTTAAAGTTTTATATTCCACCGAGCTATGAAGTATTCTTGTCCTCAGGTAGCAAAATATTTGTCACAACATGAAACAAAAGACAGAAACATTATTTTTTCTTGGATACCACTTGTCCACTGCTCTACTTTTTATTGCCATTCTACCTGAAACCTACACTCTGATCTCAGATTTTTTTAAAAAATCATCATAAAGTTTTATCATTAGATAGTGTATTACACTGTTAAAAAAAATAAAGGGAACACAAAAATAAGACATCCTAGATCTGAGTGAATGAAATATTCTTATTAAATACTTTGTTCATTACATAGTTGAATGTGCTGACAACAAAATCACACAAAAATTATCAATGGAAATCAAATTTAGCAACCCATGGAGGTCTGGATTTGGAGTTACACTCAAAATTAAAGTGGAAAAAAAACACTACAGGCTGATCCAACTTTGATGTAATGTCCTTAAAACAAGTCACACTGAGGCTCAGTAGTGTGTGTGGCTTCCACGTGCCTGTATGACCTCCCTACAATGCCTGGGCATGCTCCTGATGAGGTGGCAGATGGTCTCCTGAGGGATCTCCTCCAACACCTGGGCTAAAGCATCCCCCAACTCCTGGACAGTCTGTGGTGCAATGTGGTGTTGGTGGATGGAGAGAGACATGATGTCCCAGATGTGCTCAATTGGATTCAGGTCTGGGGAATGGGCGGGCCAGTCCATAACATCAATGCCTTTGTCTTGCAGGAACTGCTGACACACTCCAGCCACATGAGGTCTAGCATTGTCTTGCATTAGGAGGAATCCAGGGCCAACCACACCAGCATATGGTCTCACAAGGGGTCTGAGGATCTCATCTCGGTACCTAATGGCAGTCAGGCTACCTCTGGTGAGCACATGGAGGGCTGTGTAGCCCCCTAAAGAAATGCCACCCCACACCATTACTGACCCACTGCCAAACCGGTCATGCTGGAGGATGCTGCAGGCAGCAGAACATTCTCCATGGCGTCTCCAGACCCTGTCACATCTGTCACATGTGCTCAATGTGAACCTGCTTTCATCTGTGAAGAGCACAGGGCACCAGTGGTGAATTTGCCAATCTTGGTGTTCTCTGGCAAATGCCAACGTCCTGGACAGTGTTGGGCTGTAAGCACAACCCCCACCTGTGGATGTCGGGCCCTCATACCACCCTCATGGAGTCTGTTTCTGACTGTTTGAGCAGCCACATGCACAGTTGTGGCCCGCTGGAGGTCATTTTGCAGGGCTCTGGCAGTGCTCCTCCTGTCCCTCCTTGTACAAAGGCGGAGGTAGCAGTCCTGATACTGGGTTGTTGCTCCTGATACTGGCCTGTCTCCTGGTAGCGCCTCCATGTTCTGGACACTACGCTGACAGACACAGCAAACCTTCTTGCCACAGCTCGCATTGATGTGCCATCCTGGATGAGCTACACTACCTGAGCCACTTCTGTGGGTTGTAGACTCCGTCTCATGCTACCACTAGAGTGAAAGCACCGCCAGCATTCAAAAGTGACCAAACCATCAGCCATAGGAAAGCATAGGAACTGAGAAGTGGTCTGTGGTCACCACCTGCAGAACCACTCCTTTATTGGGGGTGTCTTGCTAACTGCCTATGCTTTCCGCCTGTTGTCTATTCCATTTGCACAACAGCATGTGAAATTGATTGTCAATCAGTGTTGCTACCTAAGTGGACAGTTTGATTTCACAGAAGTGTGATTGACTTGGAGTTACATTGTACTGTTTAAGTGTTCTCTTTATTTTTTTGAGCAGTGTATTTATACTCTCTAAAAACCAGTGGTTTTCTCAGCACTAAGGCAGACATTCAAGATTCTTCCACAAAATATACAATGACTTTAAATGAAATTTAGATAAAAAGGAGATTCCTCCCTCCCCCAATAAGAATATATTTCATTTTCAGCCTTTCTCTCAATCCTTCCATGAATAATTAGAATAAGAACTGAGTGTCCTCCTACATATAGCACAGAAAACACTCCCTGGCTTGATGTTCCCCATTTCACAAAACATTGAGCAAGGCCAGTTGTTGTTGTTTTAATTGATGGCCTCTTTTAGAATAATGACATCAGTCATTCGAAAAAGGAGGGAAGCTAGTTTTGCTTGGATGAGTAATCAAACCTCCAGTGAAGTGAAATATCCCTTCAAAAATCTGCATGTCTTCTTTTATAAAGAAGAGAAGGAACCTTTCTAAAACTTAATAAAGAAAACAAAAAGAGCTCAGCCACTCACAAAAAAATAATAGAAACAGAAAAGAGGTGAAGAAAATATGCTTCACTAATAACGTTAAGAACAATAGCTTATAAACACACACACATAGAACAGGTTTTATATCACCAGGTGAAGTCTTTTTTCAATCCTTAGCAAAAGAAGTTTTAAATTCAAGTTTAAAATAATACAGGTTTAAGGACTTTTAAAAAATGAAATAAACAGCAAAGCGGGGGTTTAAAGCTTTGATTTTGACTAAGGTCCACTTAAATTTGAAGTAAGATTTTGGAATTAATTATAAAGTATCCTTCCCATGAGAAAATGCTTTTGTATTTAATTCTTTTATTAAAACAATAATAAGATAAGATAAAATGGACACTAAATGATCCAGAAGAAAATAAAGATTATAATTGAAATTTCAAAATCAACTTTCAAATGCAGAATGAAGCAAAATATTTTAACATTGGACATATTGAAACATATTTTTGAACAATGAACCCAGAAGTTAATTTTAGAGTATGTGCCCCTATAGGTAGACTGTTTAAAAGATGGTATGGAAGAGGAACAAGTTTAACTTGACAAGATTGAGCCTGATTTGAATGACAAGGAAAAAGAGAACAACATTGGACATACAAAAGAAACAATGTGATAGCTTAATAATTAAAAGGGAAATTACAAATAACAAACCAAGAGAGAGGTCTGAGTCATTTTCTTATACAGGATTCACAAAAGAAGCTTATTAAAGCTTTGAAGAATGGTCAGGAGGGACAAAGAAAAAATGAAAAGAAATCAAGTTCTGGGACATTATTAGAAGGGACTAAAGATCAAGATTAAGGAAAATATATAGACTTGGTTTCAATCTGAAACTTTGTAAAGGGTCAATGAGCTGAAGCATTGATTTATGCTAATAGTTGGGCCACAAGATAATAACAGCATGGAGGGATTGTTCAAAATCCTATATGTTTGCAAAACTAACATGCTCACAGCAGCCTCCTTTGTGCATTGAAGTCCCAAAGATGCTTTTTAAAAAGGCAACTGGATTTTGTTTTTCCCTGAAGACATTTTGCTTCTACATCCAAGAAGCTTCTTTAGTTCTGGCTGAATGGTGGAGAATGGAAGGATTTGTATTTTTGGAGGTCATCTGGTCATTGGCACTCATTCTGAGAATTCTTGAGGCCACCTGGAGGTTTATGTGAGCCCTTAGGATCACCTGAATAGTGCAAATGAATATAAAATTTCCATAGACATATGAAAAGAAGACAGATAAAAGATAATCAGAGTTGGAAGGGACCTTATAGGTCATCTAGTCCAATCCCCCGCCCAAGCGGGAGACCCTACACCATTTCTGACAAATGGCAGTCCAATCTCTTCTTGAAAGTCTCAAGTGATGGTGGTCCCACAACTTCCGAGGGCAAGCTGTTCCATTGGTTGATTGTTCTCACTGTCAGAAAGTTTCTGCTTATTTCCAGGTTAAATCTCTCCTTGTTCAGTTTCCATCCATTATTCCTTGTCTGGCCTACAGGTGCTTTAGAAAATAGCTTGACCCCTTCCTCCCTGTGGCAGCCCCTCAAATATTGGAAGACCGCTATCATGTCTACCCTGGTCCTTCTCTTTACTAGACTAGCCAAGCCCAATTCCTGCAACCATTCATTGTATGTTTTAGCCTCCAGTCCCCTAATCATCCTGGTTGCTCTTCTCTGTACTTTTTGTAAAGTCTCAACATCTTTTTTATAATGTGATGAACAAAACTGGATGCAGTACTCTAGGTGTGGTCGTACTAAGGCTTTATAGAGTGGTATTAGTACCTCCCTTGATCTTGACTGTATCCCTCTGTTAATACAATTTAGGATTGCATTAGCTTTTTTGGCGGCGGCTGCACACTGCTGGCTCATATTTAGCTGGTTGTCCACTAAGACTCTGAGATTCCTCTCACAGTTACTGCTATTGAGCCTGGTTACACCCAGTCTATATATGCACTTTTGGTTTTTCTTGCCTAAGTGTAGGACTTTACTTTTCTCTACACTGAATTTCATTGTGTTAGATACGGCCCAGTGTTCTAGTCTGTCAAGATCCATCTGGATCTTGAGCCTATCTTCTTGGGTGTTAGCTATTCCTGCCAGTTTAGTATCAGCTGCAAATATTCTCTCATCTAAGTCGTTAAGGAAGATATTGAAGAGTACTGGGCCTAAGACGGAACCTTGTGGCACCCCATTGCTTACTTCCCTCCATGTAGACTTAGACCCATTAAGGACAACTCGTTGAGTATGGTTTTTCAGCCAGTTGCGAGTCCATCTAGTGGTGGTGCTATCTATTCCACTTTTTTCTAGCTTACTAAGAAGTAGCTAGTGGTCTACTTTGTCAAATGCCTTGCTGAAATCTAAATATATTATGTCCACAGTTTTTGCTGGTCTACTACTGTAGTCACTTTGTTGAAGAATGAAATAAGATTGGTTTGGCATGATCTGTTCTAAACAAACCCATGCTAACTGCTAGTTATTACTTTGCTTGTTTCTAAATGTTGGCAGATCTGTTTTTTTTTTAAATTATCTTTTCCAGTATCTTCCCAGGTATTGATGTTAGACTGATTGGTCTATTATTTCCTGGGTCTGTTTTTTTTCCTTTTTTGAAGATGGGAACCACATCAGCTCTTTTCCAGTCCTCTGGTAGTTCCCCGGTGCTCCAGGATTTCTGAAAGATATGGTGCAGTGGTTCTGAAATGACCTCTGCCGTCTCCTTTAAAACTCTGGGATGTCATCCATCAGGCCCCGGTGATTTGTGTTCAAGATCAGACAGATGTTCTCTTACTATTTTTTGCTTCTTTTAACTTTTATTTCTGGTCTGTCTTTTACAGTTATGTTTTTGATGGGTTGAGCTATAGTTTCTTTTTGCGTGAAGGCCGATGCAAAGAATGAGCAGTTCTGCTTTCTCTCTGTTGCCTGTTACTTCCTTGCCATCTTCTCTCTTTAGTGGACCAACTGTTTCCTTGATTTTTTCCTTGTTATTTATATGTTGGAAGAAACTTTTTTTAATTATCTTTGACTTTTGTTGCAAGTCTTTGTTTGTTCTGAGCCTTTGCTATCCTGACTTTATCTTTGCAGATTCTGGCTATCTGCTGATATTCTGTCTTAGTTGTATGTCCTTCTTTCCATTTTTTGTACTTGTCCTTTTTTCTTTCAATTTGCCAGAGATATCTTTGTACAGTCATGCTGGTTTCTTCTTGGATTTCTTGTTTTTCTTTCTCAGTGGTATTGTGCTGGTCTGGGCTTCTATGATCATACTTTTCAGAGTTTCCCAAGATTCTTGAGTTGTTTTCCCCTTTAGGATTTTCATCCATGGAATCTTTCCTAAGTTCTCTCTAAATTTATTGAAATCAACCCTTTTAAAATCCAAGACTCTGGTGTCATTATGTTCTGTTGCTTGTGTTTGTGTTATGTTGAATTCTAGTATGACATGGTCACTCGCACCCAAGGTTCCTGCAGTTTCAACTCCCTCTATCACTTCTTCTCTGTTTGTAAGAATTAAGTGCAGTATGGCTGTCCCTCTAGTTTCACTCTCTACCTTTTGGACAACAAAATTGTCAGCCAGGTTGGTTAGGAACTTATTTGATTTCTCATTTGGTGCAGAATTAGTTTTCCAGTTGATGTCAGGATAATTGAAGTCTCCCATTGCTATTGTTATGTGTTTCCTGCATATGTTTGTTTGTTGGTTGGCAAAAAGGACATCTATTTTTTCTGCTTGATTGGGTGGCCTGTAATACACACCTATTGCCATGTCATTCTTTTTTTTTTCTTTTATATTGATCCATATGCATTCTAGGAGGTTTTCATCTTTGGTTTCATGCATTTCTGTAGCAATATAGTGGTCCTTTACATACAGTGCAACTCCACCTCCTCTTTTATGGGGTCTGGTTTTTTTTTTTAATAGTTTGTATCCTTCTACCAATATGTTCCAATCATGGGTTTCATCCCACCAAGTTTCTGTTATTCCAACTATATCATATCTATCTTCATGTATTCGTAGTTCGAGTTCACCCGGTTTGTTCCCCAGACTTTGTGCATTTGTATATAGGCACTTGAGATCTTTATGTCTGACACAGTGTTTACTCTACATAACCTGTGTTCTGCCTGCCTGCCCCTACATTCTTGACACCTGTTTGATTAATGCACATGGTATGGCACTCACTATTAAATGTTTGGTTTTGGTTGACAGCAAGGTTAATAATCTTACCTGCATAAACATCTATTTTGTATGCACTGGTATCCTTATTAATTTTAGGTTGCTGGGGACAGAAATGTTCTGTATCCATTAATTCTCTGGCCCCACTGTTCACTTTAAATGTTTATCCAAGAAATCTGTGAACTTAATGCCAAGTAATGTGAATTTAATGCCAAGTGAATTTAATGCCAAGACAAAGTGGAGAAGAAGATGACATCTCCAAAGCACCACCCACCCCCTTATGACATACTTCTTTCTTGAATTAAATGCCCAGGGGTGGACTTCAAAAATTTTAGCAAATGGTTGTCTGCCCGGTTGCTGGGTGGGCATAGCCATGGTAAGCATGGCCTAGTCGGCATCCTGCACCATAGTGGGGGGAAATTTTTGCTCTTCCAGGCTCCGGAGGCTTTCTTCGAGCCTCCAGGAGGGCACAGATTGCCACCCTGGGCTCTAGAGACTCTCTGGAAACCAGAAAGGGGCCCATTTCCGGCCTTCCCGAACTTCTGGGAGGCCCATTTTTCACCCTCTCTGAGCCTCTGGACATGCCCTGCACTTAACTGCATCCAAAATGGGCTGCGTGGGGATTCCTGGAAGGTGCGGGGCAGAGTGGAATTTGGAGATTCTCCGAACTGCATAAAATCTTAGCTAGGGCCTCTCCTGAACCTCTGCAAACCCCCAGCAGCCCACCCCTGTAAATGCCTCAAAGACAATTTACCTCATAGCCAAAGGAGTTTTGCTGCTTTATTTCCAAGTATTTTCCAAAATCCGTCTGACATTGATGTTGTGTCTTTCCAGTGCCAATACTATCAACAAATACTTTCTGTTAGGGAGACTTTAAAGAACTTTCCTGAGTTTGTAATAGCTATTGGTGTGTTTCTCTAGGCAGTGTCTTTTCCTAATACCTCATGTTGTCTGTGGGAATGTCATCGCTGTTGTCTTTTTGCAAAGGGCCCCATTTCCATTATTTCAGAGAAGAATGATAGGACAAGGAGCTAAATGTATTTGCCAGATTAGGCGGTGATGAGGAAAAGATGGCTGAAAATGTAGAAGCAATCAAAATAATCCCTAAATACACAGGCAAATTTGCAATGAGGAAAATTTGCCAATATTGTGAAAGGAAATACACCCCAAGGAGCTGTCAAGCATATGGAAAGATTTGCATGGCATCGGAAATCGCTGTGCCAGAGCATGCAAAGCGAAGCTTTGAGAGGCCCCAAAGGCACTGTAACAATATTCTGGACAGGCTAGGAGAGGGGCAATTTATTCATAGGCTTGGCAGCCATGCCAGCTGCAAGCCAACCATAAACCCTGTGGACCTGTGGTACGCTAAGCTCAGTATGAGGGGCCTTTCAGGGAAGTTTAGCGCTGGTTATAAGAGATGAGAATTTGTCATTGCAGTCCTCAGATTGGAGACTTGGCTAAAGTGCATGCAAGGCTCTTTATCTAATTTTCCACCTTGATGCTGCAGCAGAACCCAGACATCTGGCCAGACACAGCTTCTTTGTCATATGTCAGGATTTCATGAAAGACATTGGGAAAAGCAATACTTCTATGATGATTCCCATATGCTTATACATTGTTGTGAATGGTCACTATTCACATGTTTAGTAGCCTGAATCACACACAGACACACACAGAGACACACACACACACAATTATGATGGAGAGCTTTATATTTAGATCTCCAGGACAGTAATTTTTATATACCGTGGTACTACACTGTATTTCACTTATTGCATAGTAGGTATTTTCAATACCAATACTATGCTGACGCAGGGGTTACTATGCATTTTGCAGGTTGACTTTGCTCACTGCCAACAGTTCAATCCTAACCAGCTCAAGGTTGACTCAGCCTTCCATCCTTCCATCCTTCCATCCTTCCAAGGTCAATAAAATGAGGACCCAGATTATTGGGGGCAATATGCTGACTCTGTAAACTGCTTAGAAAGGATTGTAAAGCACTATGAAGCAGAATAGAAGTCTAAGTACTATTGCTATTGCTATCCTTCATATACAGTAATGAGAACGTATGAAAAGTGGAAATCTCTGAGTGCTGAATGCCAACAAGATCTCCATATATGAAACTAAGTTTCCTATTCTGGCTTCATATTTTCCTTCATTGTTCCAATATGTGATTGCCGGCTCAGTTGGGGATCAAGCTGTATGGATTATCCAAATATGACAAATTTAATATCTTACAGTTGGTCACACTGTCATCCAGATGCTTAGACTATATTTGGCATTTTTATCCACCTAGTACTATTATTATCTGCTCACAACAATGTGAAGTCACAACTACCAGTTCTTTAGTTGGGGTCAGCCTTCATAAGCATCAAGTTCTTCACAAGAACCTAGAATATTGTAATGTAGAGCATGCGCAGATCGAAGCAGTGTAGCCTTTGGAATTGAGGGAAATTTTGTCAATGCACAGATTGTCTAAGTGCCATCCAAGATTTTTTAGTATAACACCCAGTGTATTGATAAGTATAATTGTATGTGGGTAATTTGCAGTTATATTGATAGTCTGAGACTAGTGGAAACTTAACAATTCAAGTTCTAAAGATTGTTAAAATAGCATGTAAGAATATAGGCAGTTCCAATTATTAAGGTTGATCACACAGTCAGCCAGATGTTTAGAGTTGATTTGGCAGGACCTGGCATGGGAAGAGGTTGTTTCATGGTATTAGAGGTATTGTTCCAAGTAAATCTGCCTTTTGCAAATGACTAATGGTGAACTTTTCTTCTGGGGCTAAAGAAAAATAGGAGTCATCTATCATACAGTAATGACTGAAACAGCCACTACATAGGACAAACAGGCAGAAGACTGGCAGAACATGAAGACATGATGAAAACTGTTTCATTTCGCAACTTAACCATAGTTTCAACTGGGAAATTGTGACCATCTTAGACCAAACCAAGCCCCAAAACACTAGTGAATTTCTAGAAGCCTGGTAGCTTCTAGACAAATTAGCTATCAATAGTCATATAGACATTAACAATATCTACATATTATGCAAAATAGACAATCAACAAACCAAAAGAGAACAAAAATACCAAAACACTTCCCCAGCAATTTTCCTTCTCCTAAGCATTATCAGGTTTTGTGGTTATCTGTTTTGTCTATTGTTTTTTTTATGTACTGATCATGTAATAATTTGCTTTGCCTTGTCATGCTTATTTTCTATCCTTCATTTGGTCTTTCTTGTATACTGGCTTGGTCTTTCCAGTACTCAGAAAGCCTTCATGGTATACTAGCTTCGGTACATCTTTCTTCACTGTCCTTCAGATATTCTTCCAATGCCCTTTTTTCTTCTTCATTTGTCTGGTGTATTGCAACATTCCATGCTCACCTATTTTCCTTGATAAGTAGAGTCTTGTCAACATCATTACATGGATGAAGGGCATGATTCATTGTCATTATTTTTATGGTCTTTCTATCCAGGGCTTTTAGTTCTGCTTCAGTCCATCAAGCACACTGAAATCAAGAGGGTTAGAAGTGAATACATCACGAGAGTGAAGAAGATCTTAAAGTTCAAATTCAATGGAGGAAATACCATCACAGCAGTTAACACCAATTCCAATTATTATATGCACAGCTGGAATGTATTTATTATTGGGCTTCCAAAAGGCTCAAACACTTTTCTTGTATTCTTTCATCTCCTCCTTGCCTGCCTTATACCCAAGGCATAAAAGTTGCACACTATTTTCCAGATTCCTCTCTGATAATTCCATTATCAATCATTCATTGAAGTACTGTATAGCATATAACTATCACCAATCTTGGATTACTCACCTGGCAAGATATTCTGTAACCAACTGCAGTTTTCCAGACTCATTTAAGCATGCTCTTCTTTTTCTGTTTTTGAAGAAACCTCCTTGGATCCTCTTTGATCAAGTTATTGATTGCTGTTTTTGCTTCCGTTTTCATCTAAAGTCCTTGACAAAGTTACCCTCTTACAATTGATTTGTCATTTGTCCTATCTTTCTTGATCCAAATTGATCAGAAATTCAGGCAAACTGAGACAAGCAGTCTCTAGAATCTGGATGGTAATTCTGGTAGCAGCATCCCAATGCTTTACATCAATGCTGATTCATTTGGATTTGACAGCAGCATGTGACACACTCGTCCATTGGACATTGCTATCTAGGTTATGGTCTCTAGACATCATTGGCTGTGCATCTAATTGAGTTGATTTTTCCTTCTATTTTTCCTTCTTAATTTTTACAATATTGCATGGCAGATTACAGTGTCAGAAATTTCTCCTTAAGGATAGATGTCTCCCGGGAACAGTACTAGGTTCCATTTAATTTACTTTTTATACCTGTTATTTTGGTGCCTAGATTTTCCAACCAGAGTTTTCCATGTCACTGTTTTTCTTTCTCAATTTATTATGGATTATTATTTCCTTAGACCAGAATTCTTATACACACAATATTTATAAATATAAACATAGAACCATAAAAGAGATTGTACCTGATAGTATTCTGGTAAGCATATGCTTCAGTCTGATACTATCAGAGTCCAAAATGGTAGGGAGTAGTATTTTGCTATGAGCTATATCACCTTTGGCATCAACCAAAAATGTTTGATAGAAAATCCATTGGGAAGACCAGGGATTTTCACTATTAGAGGTTGCAGTAGCCTTAACTGAATAACAATGTAAAGCTTTGTACACAAAAATACATGCTGTAATATTTTGACTTTTTACTTTCCTAGAGTGGCTTTTCAAAACCTCTGATGATTGGGAGGCTATTAATCTTCCCTCTAAACTGCCAAAGGGAGATCATTAAAATGGGTACTGGAAAAAGGTTAGTAATATTTTGATTGGGTAAGCAATTTCTGATAATTTGTAGAATATCTTGATCTTCCAGGAGCCCCTCGTGGTTTGACTGAGTTCCCTTTGTAATTTGATATCATCAGTTCATTGCTTGATTATCTCCTTGGCTTTATCTAAACCAAATTTTATCAAGTAGCCAGGCAAGAGTCTACCAGTTTGTTTTTGATATTTCCCCATCACTTTAATCTATACCTCTTCTGTGCTTTTTTTTTTTTTTAGTGGAAACAGCCCTGTGGTCATCCATGATCTTTTTCCAGGTGAAAATTACTATTTGCCAAGTATTGGCTTCTTAATTAGAGAGCAGCTTCTACCATCTGGGAAACTAAAAAAGAGAACTCCTTAACAGCCAGGCTGTGTGTTTTCAGAGATATTAAGATTGGAAAAGGAACCTAATTGTGGCCCATGAAAAAGTCAAGCAACTATTCTTACGGCAAGGATTAATGTTAACTATTAAGATGACAAAGATAATGTCAGTCAGCATACTCACTGAACCTATCATTGACAGCAAAGAAGAGAAGGTAGTAGTTTTCTTTCCTTGGGCTCAAAGAATCAATAAAGAGATAGTTATTATGCTAATGATGTTCAAGCCTATTCATTTTTTGTGGCCCTGATGAGGACACCAGTTGCTGTAATAAAACTTCCCATTAATATTTTCCCATCATATTCAGCTGAATGCGGATAAGACAAAGAGTTTGCTATGTTTCAGCTTCGTTGTCCCTCACATCCTATAATATATCTTTCAAGACACTTCCCTTCAGATCTATTACATACTTTCCCCTTCTCTTAATTTCACACTCAACATATCTTGGTTTCCTTTATTTATTCCTTTCAGTTGTAGGTTCGTGTTCTTTACCATTTAATCTTTCTCTTTTACTATTATAATATTTCAGTTTGTTTTATTTATTTTAATAAATATTATTAAAAAATTGAACTGCATTTATGTATCAGACTTCGGGAACTGACTTGGAGTCAAGGGCTATTTCACCATTATAGGGCCATGGTGGTGCAGTGGTTAGAATGCAGTACTGTAGGCTACTTCTGCTGCCTGCCGGCTGCCTGCAATTTGGCAGTTCGAATCTCACCAGGCTCAAGGTTGACTCAGCCTTCCATCCTTCTGAGGTCGGTAAAATTGAGGATCCAGATTGTTGGGGGCAATATGCTGACTCTGTAAACTGCTTAGAGAGGGTTGTAAAGCACTGTGAAATGGTATATAAGTCTAAGTGTAATTGCTATTATATCAGAGCAAGTTCATTTAACTATGAAAAGATTACATATGCACATAAAATAATGCAAGTACAGATAGTCTTTGAATTACAACCATTTGGTTAGCAACATTCAAAGTTATTGAAAAAAAGTGACTTATGACCAGTCCTAGCATTTAACAACCATCCCACAATCATATGATCACAATTCAGATGCTTAGCAACTGGTATGTATTTATGTCAAATGCAGTGTCTTGGGATCATGTGATTGCCATTTGTGACCTTCCAGCCAGTTTATGAAAAGCAAAGTCAATACAGTGGTTTATTTAACAACCATGGTAAAAGGTAAAATCAGACTTGGCTTACTTAACAACCACCTTGCTTAGTAAGGGAAATTCTGCTTCTGATTGTGGTCATAAGTAAAGGACTACCTGCATGTCAAAACACAACTATATGCAGAAATAGTATGATACTATGATTTAATCATATATTTATTTTGGGTCAGTTGGAAATAAATTTGCTACATAAAATACAGTTCCACAAAGTACCATGATACCCCCCTTTCTAACTGTCCAACTCAGTTCCCAAGAGGCTTTGGTGCTGATCATAATATTTTGAGCTAGAATTTTGAAATGTGACAAGAATTTGAGGTGAAAATGTTGAAATCTCATATGATGTGATGATTTGTGCTATTAGGAGCTTTATTGGAGATATTATTGTTGTTACTGACTGAAAAAGTTTCCAATTCCTGTGGTAAGACATATTGTAATATGGAAAACATGATAGCACGAATCCTTCATTCAAGTTTTCAGTTGTCTCAAGTCATACTTTTCTGCTGATCTGTCTCTGGTTCTTTACTGTAATGATCTTATCTTTGCACTGTTAGGCTACTTTTGTATTCCTCTGAAAGGAAAGGACAACATTTCAAATAAGTAAAACAATCATAACTTACCTGTAAAGTAGCATAATATTAGAAGAGTTCTCTTCCACACCTGGCACAGTAACTGAGATTATGTACGGCATACCTGTGAATGGGTAAGTTTCTGTACCTACAATATAATGTAGTAGTTATATTAGCAGCTAAGACTAGGTTTACAGTTACCATCACAGACTTCAAATTATAAGGAGAGAAAATGAGAACAAGAAGAAAATTCCTTGTGAGCCCAGTTCAAACTCTTATGCTTTCTATGAATCACAGAAATGGTAACAGGCTCTTTAATCTGCTCTCTTAAGTTATTACCTACATCCAGCATGATTGGGTTAGATTTGCTTTCTATTCTTTAAAAACAATTAGCAGCCAATCATGCCCTCTTCCTAGAGAGAGTTCTGTAAAATCAAGTTGTGGCCAATGTGAAGGCCTGTGATCTATTTCTCACCAGTAGGATCACAAGCAGGATATCTCAAACTGATCTTTGCACACGAGAAGTTAGAGCCCCGTAAAAATATGCTAAATCATGTGCTGGATCTTCCTCTTTTGGAAATGAAACCCTAATGTTCTGAAACGTTAACCCCACCTACACATTTACTGCCGTAAAAAACAGATATTAAAATAACTTCTTCTGAAACGGGCAAAAGTCAACTGGCAAAACACAAAAGACTCTCATCTTCTCCCATGTCTTATGAAGCTGCAACAGCAAATGCCTCTCAGATTTACCATCAAATCTCTCTTAAAGTTCATTCAAAAGTTTTCCTGCTCATCCCCATTCAGTTCTCCTGGTGTTGCCACATGGGTGGTCTCCTCCAGGATCAGGGTTAATAGAACATCAGTGCCCACCCCTGTTTCTGTGCTGCACAGGGTTCCTGCAACACAATGTGCCCTGACTAATTAATGGCAAAGCCCCCTCCATTCTCCCCACACATGCACACATCATGGACAAACAAAAGGAGGAGGGGCTTTTTTTCAAATAATCACCCTGCCCTTCAATGAAGATTCTTCTCAGTCTCTTTTTTTTAAAAAAAATAAAAGTTTTAATATACACACTAAATTAAGCTTGTGGGGGAGAGGGAAGGAGGGGAAAACATTTCATCTTTAATCTATTTACTTCTGAATATTTAACATACAATTCTGGCACCAATCATGAGATTCAACTGGAAAATTACTCACTAATCTGTTTGCTTATTTGGAATAATTGGGTAGGCTGCCAAGGAAGAGGATTTCCTACCCTGTTTAATATCTCAGTTAGTAGTCCAATTTCAGCTTGGCGGCATAATTACTCTGACAGAGCTGTAGCCACAGGGCCTGTGAGTGGGGCTGCTTTTTAAACCGTAAATTATGGAGGATTAGCATTTATGAATTTTAAATCAGGGCTGTGGTGGGAGACACTAAAGCTGCTTAGAAATTGCAAAGCCCGGCATTCAGGCAAAAGCTATTAACACTTTCCTATCTAGCCCTCCCTTCTCATCCCACTTGATACTAATGATCAGAAATAAGGTGTTCCTAATTCTATCTTTGTTTGGAGGTTATTAACGTATAAAGTAACACCATAAATTCTTCGACTTTAATTAGAATAGAGGACAGCAGCAGCAGCCCTGGATGGTATGATGGTACTTCAAAGTTACTGAATTTACTCATAGTCTAGGTCAGTTTCACTTATGTTGATTCATCAACCCATTCTATCTTTCTATATCGTTGCTGATAATCTATCATTACGAAATTATAATCATGGTAAATTGAAAACAATACTAATATGTCCATGTAGCTTCATTCCTAACCACACATATTTATGAATTTTATCCAGCAATTTGAATACATCTTATTGTAAAATATGCATTTTAATATCTTACTATAAATAAGTATTTGCATATTCTTTTAATTTAGAAATGGGTGGGGTTTTTTGTATATGCCTTCACTCCCTCCCTACTGACCTTCAGGAAGGTCTTATAAAAATGAATTATTCCAGAGTGTTTTCATGGTCTTGCTAACATAATTTCTTACACCAATTTTATTAGTTCACTCTCTTTTATTTATTGCCACTTGGTATATTGGAATATGTTGGTATTCTGCACAGTTGTTTAAACTGACATATTGTTCTATTTCTGGTAAGCTGAGAGTCTATTGAATATGGTGGGGTATAAATCCAGTAAATAAATAATTAAATGAATTTGGAGCAAAGAGCTCTAATGCATCTTGAAGACATTTAATGTGAAGTTCTTCTGATTCACAGATTCAAAGGTATGCTAGTTGATTTAAATGGAATCCTGATCCAATTGTTTTTAGTTTTGAAAAATAAGCACTTTTGAGCTCAGATGACTTGCTGGACGATATAACAGAAAGGTTGCATCTGGCTAGCTCAGAAGTTGTATCCAATCCCTGAATCTATTTTTCCAAACTCCCATGGATGCACAACTTGTTTGGTGGCAAATACACACCCAACTCATGCAGATCTCTGGTAGAAGATTAATCAACTAAGGTAACCAGGATTCACAGTGCACCTAAAATAGCATCATCCATAAGAATAATTCAGAAAAACAAACTTCTACAAGAATAGCCATAATCTCTTGAATGATGCTCTCCAGTACTGGGTAGCTTCAGTCAAGAAAAATATGGTTAAAATGAAAATGTGTCCCATCTCTACTTTAACCCTAGACTACTTTTCTGATTCACTCTTCTCTCTCTGCAGACCAAACTCTGCTGTCATAAACATCTGCAGGGAAACTATCGCCTGAGGTGAGATGATTATCCCTAGGTGAAGCCAGGCCCTCTAAATCTGTGGTTTAGACAATTTCTGTGGTTATAGCTTGGCAAAATAAAGTATACCTGCCTATGTTGTCCGAATATCCAATATCTTGTCTCCTTTATCCCAGGTCATCCTTTTGTCTTGATTGTTTCACAGTTTGTCTCACATCTCCCTATGACAGAGAAGCTATCATTTGGGTCCAAGGACGGTCAACATTTAAAAATTCGTACATGTTTTTAAAAAGGTGCATACCTGCACTCATGCTGCTGACAAGATGAGCTGTTGTTTGAACTCTGCCACACACCAGTGGCTCACCACTCGATACAGTAGTTTGTGAGCTTCTGCAGCTGTCTCTCTGCCTATTGGGGCTCATGATGGGAGGAAATCCTTCCTTTGATGTGTGTATTATACTTCCTTGAAGGCCAGCGAGAGCAATGTATGTGCACCAAATGTGCACAGCCTGAAGAGAGAGAGATTTAAGAAACGTTCTGCAAATGCTGCACTGCTTTGAACGCAGGGAATGCTCCTCATGGGAGTGATTGTATAGTTTGGATGTTACAAAATGTGTATCCCAGCGAGAAACATATACATTTCCCCTCTAGGCTGTGATTCAGTTTGATGCTTGTACCTTATGGAACTACCAGGGAGCAAAGTGGCCATTTCAAAATGGATAGTAAGAAAGATTTTTATATGGCTATCAGAGAGAGGATGGACAGGACAACAGAAGACCTGGGAGACAGAGGGGAGAGAGAGAGAAAGAGGGAGGGAGAGAGGGAGAGAGATGTAACCAATTCCCAGAAATAGTTAGCACTAGGGGCCAAGCTATATGTGTGAAGTGCATCTTTAAATTTAACATACACATTAAAAAATGCAAATAGCAGCTTTGGGGAGAGAAGATCATTATTAAAATTGCAACAGGCATGGAATGGATTTTAACCTTTACCTCCCAGGCTGCAGCCTAATGAAAATTATTCCCTTAAAGCAGTTATTTGCATGAAAAGAAAAATCTCCATTGCACTCATTGGGAGTTTTCTTCAAGTCCAAATAGCAGCTTCAGGGAATTATTTCTCTGAAGGGAAGAAAAGTTTGCTGCCATCCTGATCACAATCAGCTCCCATTTCTCTGAAGCAGCTGCTACTTGCATTTTTAATGCAAGAATTCCAGGTGAGTTCTCACAAGGGTGGCAACACTGGGGAAGGAGTTATAAAATATATTTTAAGGAAGGTCATCATTTATTATAAAGGTATGTACAAATGTGCTCATCGTTTCCAGCTCTAGTGGTGGTGCTCATCTCCTTTATAAAGCCAAAGAGCCAGCACTGTCCAAAGACATCTCCGTGGTCATGTGGCATGACTAAATGCTGAAGGTGGACGGAACACTGTTTCCTTCCCAACAAAGTGGTCCTTATTTTTCTGCTTGCATTCTTACATGCTTTTGAACTGCTAGGTTGGCAGAAGCTGGGACAAGTAATGGGAGCTCACTGTGTTACACGGCGCTAGGGATTTGAACCACCGACATGCTGACCTTTCTGATCAACAAGCTGAGCATCTTAGCCACTGAGCCACCACGTCCCTCTTCATTTATTATATAGACTGTCAAAGACTTTCTAACCAATGGATGATGACCTGGCTTTTTAAGTCAGTTTTCCCAAAGCTGTCTGGGAAAAAGAAATATTTAGTCAATACTTACTTTATTTAAGATTTCTACTTTAGTCAATGTGGTGAGAAAATCTTTTTTGTATTTCTAATTAAAACTAATAGTTGCATAGGATCACCTTGTAATAAAAACTCTACCATAAACCAAATATATGCACAACAAGGAAGCAAAAAGCCAACAAAATCAAATAAATTCAAACAGAACTCCCTTCAGTCAGAAGGAACTAAATTCTACAGAAGTCAGGTGGTTATTTTTAATTTCATAGGATCACCTCGTAAAACTCTAACAAAATACCTCTTTCTTTGTTTGAATTTATTTGATTTTGTTGGCTTTTTGCTTCCTTGTTGTGCATATATTTGGTTTATGGTAGAGTTTTTAATCCATGTATTTCTCCTATTAAAAGAGCAGGGAGAGATATGAGTATAGATTAACTAGATCGGTTAGTGAGGGCTGTGATAATGAGCTCCCAAATGTCAAAAATCTACTATTAAGTCCCTGATAACATAACCCAATGTAGTAAGTGTTCTTGCATACAAGTTCAGTAACTTGGGAAATTTCTACAAATTGTTGGGTTTAAACATATCAAATGACTATCCTGGAACACTATACATCTTACACTATGCATCTTTATGTAAGCTATGGTGAATGATAAGTTTGACCCATATTCTGCAATTGGAAGGACTGAAAAGGAGACTTGTTCCTATTGAAATAATCATAATAATGATTGTAACTTTTGAGTAGACTTCAATATTATTGGAATATGGGGATCCATTGGAAGGTGAGTTACAATGAAATTTAGAAAGGAAGTATATACATATCTAAGTATATATGTAGGGAACAGAATTGATTAAACATAGATAATATTATTAGATTTAGTTTTTACTTCTTTCTTAAGATTTTTAGTATTTTGTTCTCATTTTTTTAGTCAATCATCATATATGCATATTCCATCAAGAGTTAGAATTCCTAACAGCTCTCATTATCAGGCATTATCCATTAAAACATTTCTAACTTTTTTCATACTTCAGGTTTAGCAGCGGAAATGTTAGCCGTTTATTGCTATATTGATATCAGTAGAACATAAAATAAACTTGGGTTGACACAAGATTTAAGTATCTGACTATTATACATTCAACCTAGCACAGTCTGTACTGTCACAGCCTTGGCTTGAGATAGTTTTTAAGAATAAAGATGCTGGGATGCAAAATGTATTTGTTAAAATACATCTTTTCTGATTATATTTAAAAGTGGGGAATATCTAATACTGAGAGCCAATGATAATGCCTGGACAAGACCTGCTAAATTTTCTCAGCAAATGAGAAAAGGGAGGTTCTGTATTCTTTAGGGAAGACATTTTAAAGACTATTTTCTTTGATCACATCATAATAACCAGAGTTTCTTCATCCTTCCTTCAAGTATGTATTTATGAGGAGTGTGAGAGCCATTGCCAATCTACCTTTCATCTCTATATCTCACCCTTACCTTGGCAAAATGCATGAAGATCTTATCACATACAGAGCCTTTAAAGTGCTGTTCTTTGTGTGGAACACAGCAATTCTAAGTATGATGACCACACATATTTTTATGCAATAGGTATTGGAGAGGAACCTGGGAAGGAAATATGAGCTTTTTGCTTCTGGGTGACAACGACATGATCAGATCAGATCCAGTTTCAGCCTTAGCCTTACAGCAAATTATAATAACTGAATGCTCATATGCAAATACATTTTTCTTTCCCACCTGCAGAACTCCTGGCACACAGATTTGAACCAGTTTTGACTGGTTTAATCTAGTGGTTAAGTCACTAGGCTAGAAAGTGGAAGACCATGACTTCTAGTCCCACTTAACCATGAAAGCCAGTTAGGTGACTTTGGCCCGTCACTCTTTCTCAGCCCAATTCACCTCTCAAGGTTATTGTGGGGAAAATAGAAGGAGGAAGATGAGTTGGATATGTTCACCACATTGAGTTATTTGTAAAAACAATCAAGATAGAATATAAATAAACAAACAAACCACCTCCCTATTTCTCCTGCAAAATAAAAAACAAAAACAGAGATGTTATCCAAAATTAGGAAACTAACTTACAGAGTTTAAACCCAGCATTACTATTGGGTACTTTCATATTCTCTGTTCTTCAGTGCTTTCAGTATTAATTGCCAAAACAAAGATCAAACTAATCTTATTATGAAGTTTTATTGCTAGGCCTTAAATTCAGGTGGGGGAAAGAATAAAGAACGATACTCTAAATTTATTTTGTCATTTTCAGCCAATTAGAAAGCCCTTACTAAAAAAACATTAGATATATCTGGAAAAGAAACTTTTTTACTTTTCTTTAGAATGTTCAATCAAATCTACAAAGCTAATGCAGATGTGTCAACAGTATTAATGAGCTAGCGAAGATGCAGTCCTCAGGATTAATTAGTTAAAATATGTATATGAATGTATGAATGCTATCCATGTGACTAATAATAAATGGCTCAAAATTCTCCATACTTTTTCCAGCTTTGCCTTAAAATTATGCCCACAGACTATAATTTAGCAAAACAGACATACTGTAAAGCAGGATAGCCCAAATGTGGGAAGAGTTATTTTTCTTCAGTTATTCCCTTTCCTTGCTTTTTAATACTTAGAAATTAAGGAACTTGGTTGATTGTATAAATAAAAAGTATCCTTATCTTCCTAGTTTGTGAATGTTGGACTGTAGTCACTGCCAAATTCTCTATTGTCCATACTAGATTTCTTGCATCTTTCTTTTGAAATTGTGCTCGAAGGGGTGATAAATGGGAGAATGTTCCTTCAAGAGTCCTTGCTGTTTTGTGATAACTCATTATCTTTCTTTCTTTATAAGTAGCCCCATTAACACTCCAAAACTGAATGGAATCACAGAAGCTGAACAATCCACTACCGTTTGAGTAAAGCCAAAGGTATTGTTTTATGAATTACAAGGCTGCCAAAATTGATTTATTCAAGCAAAAACCTTCCAAAGCTGAGTCACAGATCTGTTTGGGTATGCACTGATGGCAAAAAGAAAATATTTCCTACACACGTACAATAAGGACAATATAGCTTAGCTATCATTTTACCGAATTATATTCTGTATGTCTGAGAGAGAATGTGTCTCATCATTAATATGGTTGAAAAGAATATTGAAGCGCTCTTCCTCTTTCAGCTGAATTAAAGAAAAACAGTTAAGCCATTTATAGGCAAATTTGCAAAACAGGAGAGCGAATCAAGCCTTTTCAAAGACTTTGCTGCCTCAATAAAACCTTCTATATTACTAAATTAAATGTCATTCTTAGTCAGCAAGACTACTATAATCCTTTCTGTTATGGGGCTATTTATTTTTGTCTGGGAAAAACTTCAAAGCAATTCATGACAGATAATAAAAATAAAAATTAGCATTCCAATGAAAATGCTTAAATATATACAGTATATAAAATAATTATGTTCACAGCCCTGTAGAAGAAAGCTAAATTCAGTTACTTCACCTATATATGTGTGTTTGTGTGTGTGTGTGTGTGTGTGTGTGTGTGTGTGTGTGTGTGGTAGTTACTCTATCATGATATATTAGATTTTTCTCAGAAGGACTGTAAAATAAAATCAAGAGAAGATTTGGTAACAGAAGGATATATTTGTTGCCAGTTTTCCTATGTACCATTATCAGAAAGGTTTAAAGTGATGAAATATTTTATGGTTTTAAACAATGCAAACTGAGCTTGAAATAGAATTGTATACAAATGCTGACCATGTCATTGAAATCTGAGATGGAAGAAGAACAAATGAAAGAATGTATGATAAAATGGGCTAATAATTTAGAATAGAATAGAGTAGAGTAGAGTAGAGTAGAGTAGGGTAGGGTAGAATAGAATAGAATAGAATAGAATAGAATAGAATAGAATAGAATAGAATAGAATAGAATAGAATAGAATAGAATAGAATAGAATAGAATAGCTTTATTTGGCCAAGTGTGATTAGACACACAAGGGATTTGTCACCGCTGCAGAAGCTCTCAATGTACATGCAAAGGAACAGAGTAATAATAATCATAATATGATACCAATAAGAGGGGATAGTAATTTTGGTTACAATATACAAATGGGTCAATGTAAAATACATGCTGAAAGGATTGAGACTTATGTTGTAGTCATAAAGAGAATTTTTACAAAATAATGTTTACATTTATGCTGGAAATGTGAACAAGATGAAGGTATATTTTATCATGTACAGAGGACAAATAAAAAGCCTAAAGTTTGGATACCAATGCATACACTAATTCAAAAAAATATATAAAGATTTATGTACAATTGAACCCAAAGGATTTTCTTTTGGGATAAATGAGCAGAAAACTAGGAAAAAAACCTATGGAACTTTATTTTTATATATAACAAATGCAGCAATATTACTATATGCTCAAAAATGGAAAGGCTTGATGCTGCCCACAATGAAGTAATAGTTGGTAAAGGAGATGGAACTTATAGAAATAGCCAAATTAACTTATCTGGTTAGAGAAAAGACAATATCTACAGTTATGGCTGACTGGAAACCCCTTATAGACTTTTTACAATAAAATATGCAGTTATGATGTGATCTTGATGATTAGAAAAAAATAGGTAATATAAAAAAAGTGATTTATTCAAACAGAACTTTTAAAGGTGGGTCACAGGTCTGACTGAAATTGATAATCATGAAAACCAATTTCTCCTTTAATGATTTCCCTAAAAAGTCCATGGACAGATTATCAGGTTTCCAGTTGGAGAAATATTATTTTATGTTCTTTTCTGTAACTTATTTCCATATCTTTTAGTATCAGGAAACTATCCATATCCACACATAAAAATGTAGAACCCCCATCCATAAGAAGAAATGAAAGTTAGGACAACAGAAACCATCTTTTGATCAGCATTTTGCTGCCTGAATGGCCAAGATGTGGTTTAATGGGATGTTAAAAAGAAAAAAAGACTAATTTGAACACAGATACCCCCAAAGGGTATTATTAGGTGCACTATCTTTAACATTGGGGGGAAAGCCATATAAACAAAATGATGAGTTGTCACAAACTGCCTCATCCTCCATGAAGAATTTTTAATCCTTTTTTTAAAAAAAAATGCTGTCTAAGATGGAAGCCGTGATGATGCCTCATTGGGTCAAAGTTTAATTGAATGCTATACAGAGATGTGTTCTTTTGGTCTTTTCTGAATCTTCTCACTCTTTACTTTCACCCAACATTCTCCCTATCGTGCCTGCTTGTATGAATCTCTATCATGTACTAATATACTGTTTTAATCTATTTAGAGAATTTTGACATGCAGAAAAATTCATGATAAATACTCCTGCATTACTTCATTTTCCTCATCTTTTTTCTAAAGCTTTCAAACATTGTATTCTTTTGTTTTTTCCTCACATTGTTTAAATCACTGGATAATTTTACTAGCTGTTTCCTTGATCTTCTCCTGCTCTATAATATCATTGCCTCTGTATCTGGTTTATAGGCCTCCTGCTAGACAAAGACAAAGTTAGGGTAGCCTCGTAAGAAGGCTCATGACTTCCACATACAGAAATCAGTGTCAGACATCCAGTTGGCACAGAGAACTCTTGAGACTAAGAGGCATCCTGTAAGAATAGATTAAAGGTGAGCTGAAATGGGTAGGATGGAAGGTGTGACCGGGATGAATGAACAATGCATTGCAAAGACTAAGAAAGGATTCCATTCCAGATCAGAAAATGGAACCAACTTGTAGGTCCTGAACAAAAAGGAATGTCTGTTTGTAGATCCTTCTGGAGAAAATATATCAAGCAGTTTTCTCTGAATTTCAATTTAATTATAATTCCTTATAATTTCAGTTATGTTAATTCTGTCTAAAAGAGATGGGGCTTGCAAACAAAACAGAGAAAATACCATATCATTGGGAAGCCATTTCATTTCCTATGAATAGCCCTTTACATCATGGAAAGGGATGCCTTAGGCGTGCATGGTATACTGTTGAAGTGCATTTCAATTCCCAGGTGCCTATATAAGCCTAGTAAACAGAGAAGTCCTATCCAGTGTGTACAGTGCTCCAGTATTTGTATGGTCTCCATGGCTCAATTGTGTTGGGGGCTCTTACAGCCTTTCTCTTTGTCACTTTCTAAGCAAAGCTGGTGTTAAGATCCATCTGTTATGCAAATAGGGTACCAAAACAGTTATCAGATCTATTAAGGCAAAAAGCATAATCTAATGAATTGTAAAAGCTTGCTTACATGTCTGCTTCAGATATACTACTGCCTCCCTCCCCTCCCCCCCCTTTTTTTGCAGGCACTTTCCCCCCCACAATCTATGTAAGATGATTTAGGTATTTTTATACAGTGCCCATTGTACAGCATTTCTCTCCTTTATGTATTTGCAAGCATACACTGCGAATAATTTTCCGAATGTAGTGTTTAGGCCAGAGTGCTGTACTCTTTTAGGCTATTTTGGTATTCTGATCTCATCCATCTCTCATTGATCTCCTCATTGTAGATATTTTATCTTCAGACAATGGGTTTGATGCATTTCAGAATTTTCAGTGGGAAGGATAAACTGATGCTTGAAACTGAAATCAGTGCGATTTAAACATTTTAAGCATACCTAATTCACCTTATATATTCACATGTTCCATATGAGTTTTGTATATTCTCATTTATCATTAGTAACTGTTAAATTTTAAGATACAGGGCACACTAAACATATATTTTAACAATGCTTCTTTGTATGCCTTAACAATTTTATAAGAAACACTTATTCTACAGCAAGTCAAAACTAATCACATCATTAAAACATTTGGTTTTCCACAATCTCAGATTATGCTGACTTTTGTTAATTTGTCCCTTTATGTTGTAGTGGACTCAAGCTGATTATTTCTTAAATTTTCAGTTTAAAGTAATTATTTATAAATTTCTTTTACATGGATTTTTTTCTATTTCTGTAACTAACTAACGCTGAGTCCAAATTTTCCATGTACATACATCCAGCTTAGAATCAGTTCAAAATCAGGAGAAACAATGTTGATGCATCTGAAAACTTGGCAATTTCATTGATTTTTAATTTTAATTTAATTTTTGTTTTTGTTTTGCAAAAAGTCAGTGGCAGTCTCAGTCTCCTTTAAAAAAAAACTTGTTGATGTGTTTCACTTTATTTTAGTTCTTTTGCTGCAGGCAATAATGGTAGAGCAACTGCTGGATGTCAGACAGCATCCATCAAAGATTTGGAATAACAATGGTGTTAGCCACAAAAAATGTCATTGGCTGCTACCATTGTTAAAAATATCTTTATTCTTTTATGGAAGGTATAATCGCTTTCTAAAGTATACTGGCACCTGACATCTATATCCTTTTGAATTCTTTTCTCTATCTCTATCTTAATGTAAATATAATTAGTTGATTATTGGGAGGGGCAGTAAAACCTTTTTTTAAAAAAAAAAGTCTCATTGGGTACAAAAAAGGGTATTATTGAAATTTACATCTTGCTGCTCTGAATACAGGTAACCCTCACTTATCGAATGCAATTAAGACCAGCAGCTCTATTGCGAAGTGACACAGTAATTAAGCTCAGTGTCATGTGACTGTGCCAATTTACAATGTCAGTTCCATTAGTGGGGGGAATGGAAGATGTGAATGACCTTGGGGAAAGAGGGGAAGAGAAGCTGCCTAGCAAACGAGAGACAGGAGCCCCAGTGGCTTAATCGTCAGAGAAAGATACTTAGGAAAGGCCCGCCCTAAGGGATTAAACAGTTAAAAGTAGCAGCAGAATGTTCCTTCCTTCCTTCCTTCCTTCTTTCCTGGACAAGAAACATCTCACAAATATGCTTAAAGAAACCTTTCACTCTCCAATCGACGTCCCAATTACAAAGAATTCTGAACTACTTTGCTCAAGAGGGGAGCACCAATGTGAACATGTGACAGCTTTCCATTATTTTTAAAACCATTTCTCCATTTATTTTTCTTGGAGGGCGGAGAGCTCTGAATCTGCACTTCCCAAATGAGTTAGGTCTTTTAAGACAACATCAAACCTCCTTTTCCTTGCTTTTCATGTCAGCCCAAATCCTGATAGTTATGAAGCATAAAAAGGGAGTTCAAAGTAAAATATAAATTACCATCCCTTCAAACACAAGTGGAACTCTTATTAAGTCTCCAGTGCTTGAATCACGTCCCATGCCCGTTCTTTAGACCTTTCTTCCTTTGTAAGGCATAAACGGACACATCTTATTGATTTTCTTTCAACCTGGATCACCTCGATTGCTGTGAATATGGCAGGCAAATCCAACTCGTTCTCCCACAGGGGAATGATGAAGAATGCAGAAGAGAAGCTGGGGAGAGGCTTTGCTCAGTGGGATACCAAGAGTCATTACGGGTGAAGGGGGGGCGTGGACCTGAGTCTGCTTGCAATTCTGAGTCTTTTTTTTTTCTTTTCACCTCCTTCAAAAAAACCCCGTTTTCCTATCGAGTGATCTTTCTTAAATGTTTTATGAACAGCATTTGAACTAGGGGATCCACTGCTGAGAATGTTTTTTTTTATGTTTAAAGCAAGCTGCCTCAAAAGATCATCAAGTTTATTGGGGGGGAGTTACCCACCTCAATAAACTCCTTAATTAATAAAGAAGTAAGCAGATCCCATTTTGCTGGAAAATGTTAAGATCTCAGCCAATCCTTGTGTAGAGTTTAATATAAAAAGTAAGTATTAACTTATCCCTCTCTCCTAAAGTATATGTGTAAAGGCACCTAAAGGCACAGAAGGATGAAGACAATTGTGAGAAATACAAAGAAATATAAAAATAGAAACTTGTGAGTGTGTGCAAGCTTTTGACTAAACTGCAGGTAGGAAGAATTTGCTGCATCATTAAATTATGCTATTTCTTTTAATCTTGTGAATTATTATAACGAAGCCTTTAAAAATGTTGCAAGACAGGCTTTCGGCTATGCTCCTTCCCCCTGCCCCCCCAAAAAAGAAAAAATTAGGAAAGCCAAATTTGAAATGCAGTGGGACATCAGGATATGAATTAGGCTGAATTTGGACATATTCTATTGGTAATTTAGTCTGAAATTGGTTCTATTAAAGGGAAGCTGCTTCTGCGACTATAAATTGAAAGCATGATCTGCAAGGGCTAATTTCAAAGTTCTTCTTCCTTGCTAACTGAATCACCCAGAGAGATGGATTAAGCAGAGCTTGTTGTGAAAAGAAAAATGTCTTTCTTTCATGTCATACTCAACCAGGCTACATGTCCCAAGACTGCAATGAAATGAGGTTCTCTGATAATTCTTAGGGTGGATACAAAGCTTATAAATTGTCAGCAATCAACAGATTCCATACTGGTATAACATTCTTCAGTGTTAAATAGAAACTCAAGAGGCTCCCTTGCTTTTTAAATGAGACAGGAAAAATTTGGAGAAAATCAGTAGAAACTCAAATTCATCTTCTTGCTGTAATTTTATTTCCCCTATTTTGTGTGGAGATGATTTGGATTCTATCCTGTATTATCAATAACAGAGTTTTCATCCAAGGATTCCCCAACTAAATAAGGGCATCACCCAGTGGCGGATTAAAGCTCATGGATGCCCTAAACACTGACAAATCTTGGTGCCCCCTTCCTTTGTACATACTTACAAACGAAGCCATATTCTCGACTTTGTGGTGCCCCCTTTGGGCCTGGTTCCCTAGGCACATGCTTAGGGCACCAGGTGTTCAGCAGGTTCTGACCAGTTCTAGAGAACCAGTAGCGGAAATTTTAAGTAGTTTGGAGAACCAGCAAATATCACCTCTGACTGGCCCTGCCCCCATCTATTCTCTGCCTCCTGAGTTCCAGCTGATCAGCTGGGTCTTCTTTTGTTGCCCTGCACAGGAGAATGGAGCTGGAAAGCAGGTTAGTGGGGTGGTGAGGGAATGGGATTTTGCAGTAACCTTTCTCCAGGAGTGGGAAGGGAATGGAGATTTTACAGTGTCCTTCCGCTGCCACATCCACCAAACCAAACCACACCCACCAAGCCACACCCACAGAACCGGTAGTAACAATCTTTGAATCCCACCACTGATGTGCTTAGTCTGCTTAATGGTTAATACACCACTGGGCCTCACATATGCTCCAGGTTCTGTTGTGATAGGATCTTAGTACGGAATTCACCACCCATCGAAAGTCAGAAGGCAATTCTAGTTTCTCAATCCTATTTTCTCTCTGTATGGTGAATACAGGTTCTTAGCTAAGGAACCATGTGCAGGAGCCAGTTTCATAGCTGTTTCTGGGTGTTAAATTTGAAAGAAGAGGGAAAAGGATTTTATATGCACATCACAGAAGATGTAGCACAAACATGTCTTTACCTAACAAGGTCATCCAAGGAAGAATTGCAATTACGCCTGATTTCCTGTATGAACTTTTGCAGTAAATTTTGAAAGCAACAAAAACCTAATTGAAAATCTTATTGACCCTGAGGGCCCAGAGGAACTGCTTGAAGCTTTCTGAATGTTTTGGAGTATAATTTCCATTGGTAAGATGTCCAACTGTTCAGAATTCAATTCAAGCATATTTGATGACCGCCCTCCACAAACGCAAGAAGTTAACTGAAGCCATTTTCTATTGTTCACTTGAACATGTGAGGGTTTAAAAGTGGGTCAAGACTGAGATCTAACTGCATTCTTGCTTCCTACTTTTTTTGAAAATTATACATTCAGTTCAAGTTTAATTTGGATTTCCTTGAACATCAATAGATATCCATTCAGGTTGGGCCCAAATGAGAAGGATTGTAAATTGTATAAGCAGCTGTAGTGTCATTTCAGTGAATAGAAGTACATGTACTCTTCCTGGTGGGTTGCATAGATGCTATAGAAAATTGGAGAAAGGCATATCTATATCCTTTACGTTTTCTATGTCCTTTATCCATTTTCAAGCTTTATGTGTTCAAGTGAATGCCTATGTGAATCCCCTCATAGCTTGCCAACCAAGGATGGTATGGATTTCAGTAAAGTTCCTTTAGTGCTAATCTGGGATTAAACAGAAGGTTTTGAAATCTGTAAAAACATTCTCAGCCAGAGTTCTGAGTGAATTAAAGCAAAGTTTCTTTGAAAACCTTCCTTCCAATGTCTTTCAGATCTGAGTTCATCCCCAACTTTTTTTCCACAGACTCTCAGATTTAAAGAAGACTTACTGATGGCACATGGATTGATAGACTGTGGGAAAAACATTGGGCATGAGCCCAAATCTGAAAGACATAGGAAGAACGTTCTAAGAGCATTTGATTCTACCTCTGCATCCTATGATAATGAAACCTGCCATTCCAAACTTGGAAAGAAAATCTAGGCCCATGATAGCGAACCTATACCATGTGTGCCAGAAGTGGAATGCAGAACCATCTCTCTGGGCACACTAGCTGTCGTCTATTGCTCTTCTGGGTTCTGGCGTGCACATGCATGCCGGCCAGCTGGTCTTTGCACACATGGGAGCACCGGAAATTGGAAGAACAGCTCACTCTCATTTCGGCACTCAGTGCCGAAAAGGTCAGCCACCACTGATCTAGGCTCTCAAGACATCTTCAGAGCTTGGAAAAAAATGGTGCATCTCCTCAGTTTTTTCTTTAGATTCATATTTGAATCATCACAGAGCCAAATTTCTGAACACATTAAAAGCACAACAAAAGAGTTCAGTTAATGTAAATCAGCCAAAGAGACAACGTAGTATAAAACTAATATAAAGACCACTAGAATCTAGGAATGAGGAGTACTCCTCACCAAGCACTGAAAATATAATGTTGTAGGCATGGGGTGAACCTTCTGGAAAGGGCAGGAAACGTTCCTGAAAAGGTCTTTTTCTTTTTAGTTATGTTTTGGACTCATTTGGCCAACTAATAGTGGACCTGGATAAGATAGGAGGAGACTGTCTTTAAGTCATGTGCTACCTCGAAGTCATGTTTTGAAGGTTAAAGCAAGCACTTTTAATTGAATGAGTTCTAGTCACAATCCACCTAGATCAGCAAAAACCCTTGAGTTGTCCTGCAATCCACACAGAGGGTCATGCTGCCTTTCACAAAAAAGCAAGTCCTGTTAGAACAAATAGGATAATACTAAAGCAATGTTTTCCCTTCTAATTAGCCCTGATCAATCAATGCTCCTTTGTTAAAATACAAACCAATAACTTTGAAGGTCACATTGAATGGCATGTGATAAACAGTCTTTGGCAATCATGGGCTCCAGACCATTATCTCATCATGTGAGCCACTTTCGTGATCTTCCCAAAAATGAGCTGCTGAAAACCAAACTGACAAAAATGTGTCCTAAGAGTGGGGGGGAAATTAACAGTCTTGGAACTGGAATCCATTTCTAAAGATAAACCCTGTTTTTGAGGAAACAACTTTGCAGGTAGCTGTCAAAATCTTCCTGATCTTTCATCTCTCCCACTCACACTTTCTTCAAAAAGAGAATCTCCACCTGTTATTATTCCGTTTTCAGCCGCTTGTCATCAGTGGCAATGCAGACTGATACATAACTACTGGCCTTTTACTTAAATTGTGACATTTTGTGTTGCTATTTATCAACAAAATAATTGTTTTAATACCTCTCCTATTTGAAATGTGATCCATTAGAAGAAGAAAAAAATACCTCCCACTGATGCCCATAGAGAAGTTTCCATAATTTCATTCCTCCAAATTCTCTTCCTGATGCCCAGAATTGAAGAGGCAGATTAATCAATTCTTATCATCAATCAATAAGCCTCCACCTTCTTAAAGTTTTAAACTTTGAAATATTTCACCCCCTGTTTGGCATACTGTGCCCATGAAAAAGCATGCACACTATCTGAAACCAAAACCACTTTTGTAATTTAAGCTTTCAAGCAGCATTAAAAGCTCAATGAAAGTGGTGATAGAAGAGAATGTTTGTAGCTCAGGGTTGGAAATGAGGGTGGTTCTTGGTGCTCTCTGAGCTTGGTTGTTTTCTTACAAATGTTCCATTACCTAAACTAGGCAACATCATCAGTACTATCACTGATGACATTACCTACTTTGGATAATGTATCGCCTGCAGGAAAACAACCAAGCTCAGAGAGGCCCAAGTATCCCTTCAGTGGAAATACGATATGTAAAAACTTTCAATAGCATGGAATCTAGTAGGGAGAATGGACTATTTGGATTTTGCTACAAACCATTATGTTGGGTAGGAGAAATGCAAATGCAGAACCACATTTTGGTAAAAAGTATCTTGAGCTCTATGGTGGACAAAGTTGGTTTCAAACACTTTATCATATAATTTGGGGAAAAGTTGATATAACTTTGTTAGATATGCAAGCAAACGTTGGGTCCTGATAATACTTTGAGTTCCCTTTGTCACACAAAGGAGCTGTCAAGCATCATTCTCTAGTTTGCTCGGGCCTTAGCAAAACTGATGTGCCCTCAGTGAGGGTTGACACCAGCAAAGGGAGCACTGATTCTGCAAAAAAAAAAAATGGTCAGCAAAACCCAGGAGATCTACTTAGCACTGTTCTCCCCTTTCCTTTTAGCCACCCAGTAGGGATGAAGTGGCTCAGCAGTGACATCAAATGAAGAGCAAATGTACTGCTTAGTAGCAGTCAGCATAAGAGAGGCATAACATCTTAGATGGAAGTTCATGCCAATACATACATCAAGGTTGGAGCTCTGCTTGATGCCACAGCCTAATTAGTAAGCAGTCATCAACAGAAATTAGCATTGGGAAGAAATGCTATATACCATTGGGCCCTCGTGATATGGCTGATATGAGATAGTTACTAAAACATACTAGTCATTTTTTTTTAACTTAGAAAAAGCAATTGTACTAAAAAGTACTTTCTTCCTGGGATGTTACAAAATTTTCTGTTGTAATGTGTGTGGTTTCCTTCCCTCCCCCCAGAAAGAATTATTTGTATTGTTCTTTAGCTATTATTTGTCTGCACAATTTAGAGTAACCTTCTCTGATCTGTTTTGTTTTTTTCCTGAGGACTATGTTGACTGAGGTTGATGAGAGTCATGATCCAAATTATCTCAAAGGCTCCAGGTCAGAGAAGGTTGATTTATCTGGTCTTTGTTTGAGAAAAAATGTATATGGGAGAGAAAGCATGATTTCTTTATCGCAGGGGGAATCAAGAAAAAGCCCTGCCCTAATTATCTTATCTGAAATTATCTTTGGCTGATAATTAGTTGCCTGCTTGAACCCTGAGCACAAATTGTGAATCACCTCACCCAGCGATTTTTTGACTCATGATGCTTTGAGTTCTCGACCTGGTTATTAGCTAGTCTAGCAATTCATGCCTCCAACAGGATACTTAGGTATGATTGACTAGTCTTGTTAATTTGAACAGATGTTTTCTAAGCATGACTAAGTTTGGATGAAATCCAGTATATATAGAGACTGGAGTCTGGAGTCACTTACATTTGACTATGTCTTTTTTGAGAAGTTATGGGTTTCAGAAATGACACAAAAGAAATATGGTTGTGTCAATTACTTTGACATCGTGCCCTTGCCCATCTAAGGTCACCTCTGCTTGATTCCCATTTATACATCTGTCAATAATGTCAGGAATTGCTATTAATGGTGGCACAGTGTAACCACTGTGGCTATTCCTGCTGACTGCCAGCTGCGAGCAGGTCAGCTGTTCGAATCTCACTGGCTCAATGTTGTCAGACTTCCATCCTGCCAAGGTTGATAAAAGGAGGACCTAGATTGTTTAGGGCAATATGCTGACTCTGTAAACTGCTTCGAGAAGGCTGTTAAACAGCTATTGCTATTAATAATATTGTTTATTTATGTATTGACAATGGAAAAAATATTACAAGCAAACATTCTCCAATGCTATTTCAATAGCTGCCAAGAATAACAGAAATGTTTACAGTTTGTGCATCATTAATATCCCTTTAGTCTCCTCAATGGCTTGTTGAGCCTTCTGTTTCCTTTGGCATACCTTATACTCATTGCGATTAATTAACAACCAATTGATTTGATGTTCAAATTGCCCCAAAGATTTCAGACTACCACTTACTCAATTCTGATTCCCTAGGGTACTTCTAAGAATGTGCAGATTAATCCAGTCTATGTCATATGAATTTCCTTACTGTACTATTCATCATTTTTAATTTTTTAAAAAAATCTGAATGGAATTCAGGATGGAATGGAATGGAATGGATTGCCATAGACAATCCCGCCAATTATTTCTTTAACATGTGCTATCTTGTACAAGAATGGTGAGTTGAGAACAATGGATGCCAACAAGTACTGTGGTCTGAAAAGCCACAAATGTTATTACTACCGTCCATACTGAGATTGAGTCTTTATTAATTAATCATTCCATTTCTTCCTCTAAAAAAAATATACATGGCAGATTTCTTTCTTCTAGAAAACACTATAGATGTTGTTGTTTTTTCTAGTTTCTTAGTTCTTGATATTGATAGCTTATGTGCTTTGTTCCATCATTGTATTCTCTGCTATTGAATATATCAATTTAGCTCCAAACAAGTATTAATATATTCCAGACCATGTACGTATTCTTTTCATTAATTGTTCCATTTAAATTTATCTTTGGTTAGCACTTTGACATCACGTATATTTAAACCCTGCAGGTTACAAACCTGTCTGTCTAAAAGCAGATTGCTAAGGGGAATTTTTCAATAGAAGACAAGTATGGTAATGAAGGTGGAAGGAAAAGACTAATACTGTACCTGATAAAATCCGCTGGAATAATTATTTTTCCCTCACATCAGGAACCGACGGTTCTAAATCTTTGTAACACTTATATTATTATTTTCCTATTACAAGCATAACTAAAAATAACTAGACAGAAACATAAGGTATCAAAGTTTCAGCTGTAAAATATGTCCTTATCTAAACACGAGTTACCATCCAGGAAAAAAAATATATTAAATATTGAACCTGCTTTCACTGATTTCAAAAGAAGGACCTGTATAAATTATTTGTGCAAAAATAGCACTTTAGCCAAATATACAGCTTAGATCTCTACTATAAAATTCCAAAAATTAAACAAAAGAAACCATTTTTAAAGGTGATAGGGCTCAGAGGGATTTATTAATGCACATCTTTCAGAGATATTCTTCCTACTACAATGCAAGCACTCTGTTAGCACGGATTTCCAAATTATATTTAATTGGACAATTATTCAAAGTGAAAAACCCTACACAGTAAACTAAGAAGGTCCTTAATAAACACCTTGTCTCTTCAAGAAAAACAGAGAAGTCCTTTGCTGACCCAAGAGGCACAATTTTGCCTTTGGTAAATTTATTTTAAAGTAATTGCCGACTTCGGGAGTAACCATTTTTAAAGAAAAACTTGGTTCTCCCTGGCAGAATAATAAATTGCCTTCTGCCCTATATGAAGGCCTAATCACATTAGAAAGATGTACATTTAGTTGGTGGAAGCAAACAGGGGCTGTATTTCACCTGATCCACAAGCCCAATAAACCTCATTAAGTGACATATTGCTTTCCCCTCTCTCTACATCACCACTGAATTAGGGAGGGAAGACCAATGGTAATTTACAGGCTAGTTTTACATTGCTGTCTCTCTGTTCCTCAGAAAGAAAAGGGCAAGCAAATCCTTCCTTTGCTGTGTACGTTTATCGTCTTTTGTAGAGTCCCAAAATAAAGCATGGGTGATTAACCCCAGAAAGAACCTTGAGACAAGAGGTGCTAAACTGGGCCCTGTGGAATCACATTTAGATTCTAGATAAACTAAGGTCAAGTTGCTAGGGAGGGCGATATCCTGTTTTTATTGGCAAACTGGAGATATATAGAACCCCCTTTCACCTTCAGGTGAAAGGCTCATTGTTCCTTTACATAACTAAGATACAAAGGTCCTTTTAAAGAGACTGTGCTACTGCACAATCAGTGAACGTACCGAGGAAACAATTTCTGCAGCTCCATCAGAATGGCACTCAATGAACACCTAAACCAGGTCCCTCCCCTTTAAAATGTACACCTGTGGGCTTTGTGGACCTAAGCAATAACCCAGAGACATAAACCAATAGAGAAGACAAATGGCCAGTATCAGCATACTGGCACATCTGGTTTCTGAAGAAAATGCTTCTCTTACTTCTTCCAAGCCCTACTCTAGACGCTAAAGCCAGCATGCTTGTACAGTATTGTGTTTCTTACAATCTAGATTAGCTCCAAACCCTATGGAGGAAAATAATGCACCTGTTTCATCTGATGTGGATCAGCTTCTGGAATATGGCTTATGTCCTGTATTTCAGTCCCTCTTTGACCCCTGAGAAATGTAAATGTGGAGACTTAAAGCTACATTCTTTCAAACATTGATTAATTCAGAGAGCTAAAAATATTCACTTCAGCCAGTCTATTGTTTAGGCCAACATAAATGTTCTGATGCACTTAACTCTTTAGCAGCATCAATTGTCATCCAAGAGATCCCTCCAAAATACCTTGCTTTGTTCTCATTCTGAGATTGTCTCTATCTTACTTGATACCTTAGGCATATTTTCTTTAGATTTTTTTACATGTTTCCTCTCATTTCATGTTTTCAAAGGACTATATCTTGTAATTAACCATATTTTTGCCTTTTAATGCATGTGTATCAGAAGGGGTTGTCTAAGGGACTAATGTTATGCTGCACTCATTGCTCCATTTTATATAACTCTGCTTAAGATTTGAGAACTTTTCTTTGTTACGGGGAATTCCTTAGGGCCCCTGGTTAAAGATATAAAAGAATCCTACCATGGATTTCAGTGAAAATGAAAATGCATGATCCATCAGGCAGAAATTGTCATAGCAAAAAAATAAAATAATCCATTTGTGTCGACTTTCTTTATTCATACATTTCCAAATAGAAGAATTTAGTAGGGAAAATACAAGAAATAGAAGAATTTAGTAGGGAAAGTATAAATACAGAGCATCCTACTGAATGCTTTTATGCATAACTATGCTTATCTAGAAGCAAATATTATGACACAGTTCAATTAAAAAAACTATGCTGGGAAATTGAATTAGAAAAATATATATGTTGAGAAATACACAGACATTTTAATATATTAAGTAAAAGAAAGTCACACAAAATGTAAAGTAACTGATTTATATATGTATTCTAGAAGGGGATGAAAATTGTTTTTAGTGTTTTTCAACTTAAATGAGAATGTGATATGGTTCTACTGCCCAGGAAATAAATTCCAGACTTTTCCCCAGTTAAAACAGTATTCTTTTTCTATTTAAAGATTGGATCTACAAGAACTCTGTCACTGAGTTTAGGCTAGGCTTTTTAAGTTTTAATTAAGACTTGTTCTTAGTGGCATTTAAATCCACACCATCCTTTATAACCTCAGATGAATTGGGAAGGGAATATAACACCCATCACTAGTTATCATATAGTAAGTCTGTGCAAAGGTTTAAATGGGTGTGTATCTTAAATGAACCTTCAATCCCATCAAAGCAGATTTGGGAACCGAAGCAGAGTTTCAAAACAGCAAATTGAATCAAGTGATTTCAAAGTGCTTTGTAGCCCTTCAAAGTACACTGTAGGTCCAGGGGCTGTTCTGCTGCTTCTGGTGTGCTAAAAGCAGTATAACATGCTGCGATTTCTTTTCAAATATGAAGAGTGCACAGAACTGACTGGTGAAATGAGCTGTCTGGTACTCACATAAATATCCAACTAATTAGTTTTATCAGCAATTTCAGGGTGGCAAAGCTAACTTTCATTTTCACAAATTCCACCTCCTTTAATCAGCCCAGTCACAAGCTTCAGCTACCTATTTGTTGTTCTAAACAAACACATCTGGGCTGGACTTCCCAACACAGCTGGGAGCTCAGTTGTTAACACCTGGCATATGAGCTAAAAACTGACCGTTCTGGAGCACATACTTAAGTCAATCCTTACTTTGAATTTGGAGTCAATATTTCCAGTCATTCCAGAATGAAAAAAGGAGTTAAGCTAATATTTATTGTCTGTCTCAAATGTTTGAGAGTGGGATAGTTAGGACTACAAATGCCATTTTCTTTTTTTCTATGACCCACTTACCTCTAGGGATTCAGTGGTGGTATTCGGGTGAACTGGTGGTAAGGATTTGACATGGGTCACGGAACTGGTAGTAAGTTCTGGTTGGCCACGCCCCCAATCTGGTCGCCCAGTCACTGCTGGCTCACTTGCTCCACCCATCAGATGCTCGCTCACCCCACCCTCCTGACACTCGCCCCTTAAGGTATTTCTTTTTTTCCCTCCCAACAATCAGCTGTTCATACAATCAGCTGTGCCAGGATTCCCTTAGCTGTCTTACTGCTTTGCCCAGGAGGACTCCCTGAGGCCCAGGAAGGCAAAAAATGGATGGGAGGGGCACATCCCCCGTCTCCATTGTTTGCCTTCCTAAGCCCCAGGGGAGCCTTCTGCGAGAAAAAATGCCCCCAGGAGTCTTGCCTGAGGCCCAGAAGGCCCCAAAAACGGGTGGGAGGGTGGCTGCAAAAAAGCAAAAAAGAAGAAGCCACGTCCACCCAGTCACATGGCTATACCCACCAAGCCACGCCCACCAAGCCACACTCACAGAACCAATAGAAAAAAGTTTCTAATCCCACCACTGGTGGGATTGCATCACATAGTTCCAATCCACTTCTGCTAGCTCTACTAACGAATCAACAAGTCAGCAAATCATAACTCTAATACAAATGATGCAACTTTGGCAATGTGCTCTAACCTGCTTTAACGCCTCACCCAAGTCAGTGAAGGCAGAACGTTTACCAGTGAGTGAGCAACATTGCCAATCAGCAATGCCAACCCTCTTAGCACCCACAAATCCTCAGCAAGTCAGCGGTCAATCACCAGAGGTCTAACTTCTTATTGCACCCTGCCTAGCTTAGCATCCTATTAAAATAGCAGTGAATTGATCCTTCTCGAGAGAAGCACACCTTGCTGAATGACTGGGCCAAATCAATTTTGTGGGGGATGCTTCAAGTGAGTCTTGACTCCTGGTGATTGCGTAGACAAGTTCTGCAATTTTCTTTCTAGGCATGGTGGGAGGGAGATGCCTATCTGGATTTGTGCCCAGGCAAGCCTAAAACTTACAGTCATGTGATTTAAAGCTTGATGTTTTAAATATACCACTATACCGGGTAGCCAAATGCAGTAATTAGAAGCAGCAAAGCTATTTCACACCACAAGATCATATAATTTATTGCTAATGTTTTATATTGTATCTTTGCTACCCAGAGTTCTTGTCAGATAGATGGGAGGCCTTACACATTTAATTAATAAAATAAATAATAAATAAACCGGATGGTCTTCCATGTCTTATAAAGCCTGGTATGTCAGAGAAACAAAAAGCTTATGTTTAAAACAGTTTTGAACACTTTTCTCTTTGCCTTGATTCAATATAATCTATGGGCTTTTTTGCTGGATAATTTGAAGGCAGCTGTTCTGTACTTCCTCAGTTCTATTATCTCTGCCTCAAAAGAGGTGCGGAGGGAATATTTCAAATATAGACTGTGGCAAAATCCTTAAAAGTATCCAGCTGAAACTTAGGAAGGTTAATGTCCTGTAAACTTTCTATTACCACTGCTATTTTATCTCATTCTACTAAAAAAAATGAAAATTCTTGAAGTATTTGGATGCTTTGTCATTATACTCTCTAAATGATTTTTTAAAATTTAAATTCAGATCTCAACATAGTTCAAATCAAAACAGTTTGTCCCTGAATCATGGATTCAACTCAAACTATGTTTTCTTGGAATCTCACATTCAAACTGAACCAAAGCTAATTTATGTTATATGCTTTTTTCCCTTTATGTTGCACATAATTTCCATTTTATGTTAAAACAAAATAGCATGTTCTATTTTAGACAAAGGTGCTTGAGATATCATATTCCTAGATTAATTTAGGGCAAGGGAAGAAAATTGGAAATTGAACTGCCTTTGCGTCCTCAGAACCTACCAACACATTACAGAAATTTAGCTGGAAATCTCCCCCAAAATGGCATGATGTTCCATTGATTTGGGATGGGAAAGAAAATCAGAGTAGCCATGTTAAAAGTTTGTAAGACCAAGCATACTTAAAAATCAAGGATAATTTCCCCAATATACTTACACCCAAGTTGCTTTCACCTGCATAACATCATAATGTCATTGTAACTCAATAATAATAATAATCATCATCATCATCATCATCATCATCATCATCATCATCATCATCATCATCATCATCATCTACTCAGTTGCCAAAAATTCCCACCATGTCTTTACAGTTTTAGTATGTTCCTTTAAGAAGGTATTTATAGGAGTCAGTTTTCGTTCTCAATCACTGTCATTTTTTCCCAATTGCTCTTTATCAGGGCTGATTTAGAAATTTAAATATGCAAGACCACAGACAATTATCCATTTTAATATCTCTATCTTTGTATCTATATCTATGTCATCTTTACCTTTAAAAATATGTTAAGTTCATTATCTTCATTATTACTTATAAGCCAGGAAGGAAGGGAAATTAAATAAATAAAGGCAGGAATAATTTGTGGTTCGTTTTAACTCACTGGCTTTTAATAATAGTCAACATTATAATCCAGCTTTAAATAAATGTCTTAGTTTGCAATTTGAATTAATTTTCCAGGAACGTTCTAGCTGTTTCTCTTCTCCAAGGACGTCCGAGGCCAGAATAGCTATACTATAACCTTAAACAAGCATTTGTCAAGATGAAATCTCTGTACCCATTCTAAGCATAACACGGGCTCTGGAGGTTATGATAACTGTTGAATGAGAAGATGTTTTAAATAGTATGTGGGGGGGGGGGGCTTCCATTTTAGATGTTTTTATTACTAACACTGACAAATCTTATGGGGAAAGGGCCCATAGAGTAATGACGAGTTGAAGAGCACATCTCATCTGCTAGGTTTATCTTTCCCTTTCTCCTCCTCTATTGCTCTGAGACACATGGTTCCAAGTTTCTGCCTGCATTGAGCAGATTTAAAGACCAGCCTACCCAATTATACATTCACATAGGTTGTAATAAATCAACAACAGCCAAACTCTGACAAGATGATGGCTGTTGACAGATAAAAATGATATACGTCTATGCTTAACACTTCAAAAACAAACAGAAGCTTTTATCAGATGTTCTGCTTTTTTAATCAGAAAATTTCCTCCTTCGGCATGGGCTCACCTAATTTTACAAAGGATTCCTCCTTCACATAAAAGTCTTGCCACATAAAATTCCCCGTCTTATTTTGAGCTGAACTGCATGCAAAACAAGGCGGTGGCAATGGAGGCAAGACTTCTGTTCACTTCACTGGTAGAAGATCCATCTATAAACTGATATGTTAGCATTCCAAGAACTGGTGAAGCACAAGTACTGATTATTTGGATTTTCTCTCATGGAAAACCCAACATCTCCTTCCAATTAATTAATTGTCTTGATCTACATCAGTTACTGTTTCCATTTCACTACTCTGATTTTTAGGTAATCAAGCTGAATTTAGCTCTAACTAACCACATAATTTTTTACTCATTCAATATTTTAAACATGTTTTTCATGAGCATTGTAATGTAATGAATGTGGCTTAGTGGGAATTCATCTGTTTCATTAAGTAAAAATAGCATTTCTAATAGAATGGGTGAATATTTTATGTTAGGATTCTCTTCTTCTAAAATCAAACATTAAAAGAAACACCTACATACCTTCGAAAACTATATTTACTTAGAAGCAGATTTTTATGAAATTTGTGGTGAGTTCTAAACATTTACTTTCCCAAGATTGCAACATCAAACTGTACCCATTAGCAAAATACGTGCTCAATCATTAATATTTGTACATGCACACCAACTAATGCTTCTTGAACTTAACCATCTTAAAGAGCCTAAAGATTTCAGGTGAACAGAAAATACACTGTAGTAATAGCTACAGCATATCACATCTATTATCTCCAGAATGCTACACATCACACAGGGAAGAGCATGCTTCAAACTCTCAATGACTTATTCCATAAATTGGTCAAATAAATGTGAGTGGCATTTATCATAATGCAGCCTAATTTTCTATCTAGATTGTCCCTAATTAATGACCTCTTCACCATTATAGAGACACAGAGAGGTCTGTCTGAAGACTGGAATTTTAGTTTATAATGAGGGATCAAGTCTGGAAATCGCTTGTGTCATGCTGTATTTTTTTAAAGAAGGTCCATGAATTTGAGGATTTAAATTACACTTAAAATATACAGTACATGAGGAATGATAGAATAAGAAAGATAAGAGCAAAGCTTGGTGAATCTGGGATTGAAAACTGGTATCTACCGTGTTTCTCACAAAATGAGGCCGGGCCTTATTTTTTTTTGACCCCTGAAAAAACAGCTAGGCCATCTTTTCGGGGGTGACTTAATTTCCTCCCACACCTAGAGCGGCCCATATGCACGTACCTCGCCGTGAGGCTGCTTCTATCGGCCGATGAAAGCTCCCTGAAGGCAGAGTCCCCAGCTGCTTCAGGGCGTGGTGTGGCTACCCGTGTCCCCTTGCCTTTAGGCAGTCTCTTTCGGGTGATGGAAGCTCCCCAAGTGCATTCACCAGCCACTTCGATTGGCTGGTAGAAGCGGCCATGGGGCGAGCGCAGACATACACTCCCATTGCCGTGAGGCCACTTCTATTGGCAGACGAAAGCTCCCTTGAAGGCAGAGTCCCCAGCCACTTCAGGGCAAGGTGTGGCTGCCTGTGTCCCCTCGCCTTTAGGCAGTCTCTTTCGGGTGATGGAAGCTCCCCAAATGCAGTCAACAGCCACTTCGATCGGCCGGTAGAAGCGGCCTCAAGAAGAAGGGACTGTGTGTGTGTGCTCGCCCCGAAGCCACTTCTACCGGCCGATCGAAGTGGCTGGTGACTGCACTTGGAGAGCTTCCATCGCCCAAAAGAGACTACCTAAAGGCGAGAGGACACAGGTAGCCACACCATACCCTGAAGCGGGTGGGGACTGTTCCAGACTAGCAGGCTCGTAGCCTGCAAATCTGATTGGCCCGCTGAAAGCCGATCGTGATTGGTCGCCATAGACTGATGCGATTGGCCAGAAAACGGGCTGCCGCGATTGGCCCTGCCAAGAGCGGCAAACTCAAATCGCCTTCATTGGCTGCCTAGCCGCAGCCAGCCCTATAAAAGGGGCTGCTGCGGCTGGGGTTAGTTGCTCAGATCTGAAGTCACAAATAAAGAGCTTTAGTTACTATCTGAGTCTTGCCTCCGTTCTTGAACCGTCCTCCCAGATCTAACAGGGACTCTGCCTCCAGGGTGCTTTCGTCAGCCTATAGAAGTGGCCTCGCAGCGAGGGGAGTGTGTGTGTGTGTGTGCACTCACCCCGAGGCCACTTCTACCAGCCAATCAAAGTGGCTGGTGACTGCACTTGGGGAGCTTCCATCAACCGAAAGAGACTGCCCTAAAGGCGAGGGGACATGGGTAGCCACGCCATGCCCTGAAGCGGCTAGGGATTCTGCCTTCAGGGAGCTTCTATCGGCTATCAGGGTATTCTAACCTAGGCTACCTGCAGGGCACTCCTAAAGGCAAGTTTTCTCCCCATCCCCGCGCCCTCCCTCCCCATTTCTCTTCACCTCGTGTAGTTCTGATGAACGATGTGAGAAATGGCGGGGAAATGCATGGTTTAAATAGGCCTAAATTTTGGGGGGCGGGGATTAATTTCACCTCATGCCTAGAAATCATGCGGGGCCTTCCTATTGGCGGAGGCCGTATTGTTGGAGAAACATGGTAATAAAATGTCCTAGGGGAAAGGAAAAGGTGATAATTTGTTTAAATATTACAACAGGACATCCAGTAATGACATATTTGTGAGACTTAGAAGAACGTTGCTAGGGTCTGAATTTAACTGAAGTGAGAGCCAAGTCCTGGTCTAAAGCATAATATGTTTTTAGCAAGAGATATTTCAATAATAATATAAATCAGCTATGGTGGTCTAGTGATTACTTGGTGCCATATCAAAAAATCTTTGGCGGTGTTATGTCCTGAGAACTCTAGGTGTTCTCACTCAGGTCCACTCACTTTGTGTGGGCGTTATTCCCCCATTCCCATTGGTTGGTTCTCTCCAGCAGCCAGCTATAAAAGCAGGCTGCGGGGTCCAACCAGTTGCTGATTGCTGCGAGCCAGTTCCAGGCGTGGCAAGCACGGTCAGCCCTTTATTGTAAAATAAAGTATTGTTGCACTCATGCTCTGGTTCAGCCTCTCATTGCTCAAACTTAACACTGGCGACGAGGATGGGATGGCTACCAGAAGCACCATGCAACCGCTGAGTCACTAGCCACCGATCCGCAGCCCAGAGAGAGCGATCGGCTGGCGATAAGGGAAACGCTGATCCGCAGCCAGAGAGAGCGGTCAGCCAACAAAACGAGCGATCAAAAAGAGCAAACGCTGATCCGCAGCCAGAGAAAGCGGTCTGGTTCAAAAGTTAGAAGCGTCTGTAGCCGCTTGTTAGCCCCGCTACGGGGAAAGTGAAGCGCTGCGAGCCGCAGCCGCTCTGTATTTGGCGCGAAATTAAAACGGGTGTCATTTGAATTTCGAGCCAGTAGGAGACACAGCACAGCGCTGTAGGAAGTCACTAACGCCCACTTTTTGGCGCGAATCAAGACACCTCCAACGGCTAGCAGCCAATGTGGTAACCCAGAGAGAGAAAGAGAGGGTAGCAAAAAACCCCTCCTGAGCTGATATCACTAGTAACTCACGAGCGCCCGTTGTCCCAGAGAGATTTTTCCGCAGGTAGCCCAGCCGTTCCAGCACCATGAGTTCCAACCCAGTATTCCCGGCGTTTAAACCAGACGAAGAGAAGTGGGAATCGTATAAGAACCGCTTCAATCATTACATCGATGCGGTCGGCCTGGCGGATGCGGGAGAGCATCGGAAAAATCCTATTTCCTAATCTACTGCGGAGCCACCGTTTACGATACCGCCGCAGCACTCGTGGCGCCGAGAGAATTGAAAAACGTCCCGTGGTCCGAGTTGCTTGAGATCCTCACTAACCACTACGCTCCCAGGCCTTCACAAATCGCCAGAAGGTTCACGTTCCGTATGAGGAAGCAATCAAGTAAGGAGACCATCAATCAATATATGGCCGCCCTCAGAACAGCAGCCCTGCACTGCGGGTTTGGAACATACCTGGAGGACATGCTCCTCGATCAATTAGTTTGTGGGGTCAAGGATCTCAACCTTCAGAGGCGCCTGCTAGCAAAAAAAGACCTCAACCTCGCGCAAGCGGTCGAGGAGGCCCTAGCAGCTGAGCTAGCAACGAACTCAGCCACCGAAATTCAGGGCCCAAGTGCCAAGTTGGCATCGTTCCCAGTCCATTCCGAAGAGGTGGAAGCGGAGGAAACCCACAACGATGAAAACGACGTCCACCGCCTCGCCAACGACAGACGGTCGCAGGTAGGGGCCAAACAAGAATACACCGGTCCACCCAAGCACATCACACTGTGCCTAGCCTGTGGGGGATCGCATCAAAGGGCCACCTGCAAGTTTAAAGGAGCCACTTGCAACAACTGCCATAAGAGGGGGCACATTGCGAGAGTCTGCCAAGCCCCTCAAAGCGCTGCACACAGACCCCCGTCCTCGCACTCGGGACCACAGAGGCAAGTATTAAACTGTCGCACGCACCGCCTTGCCAGGCGTACTTGCCACACTGTTAGTAAAATTTCTCTCTCCGTTTCCCTAGAAGGTAAACCGTGCCACATGGAGGTTGACACAGGGTCAGCGCTCTCAATAATCTCGTGGAGCACCCTCAAGAGACTCCATCCCAGCCTATCTACTACCCGGCTTCAGAGATGCCAGTTCGGTCTGAAGGACTACCAGGGGAAGGCCATTCCCGTGATCGGCAGAGGCAAGTTCTTTGTCAGTTTTAGAGCTTTTAAAGGCCACCTACCTCTAGTGGTAGTTAACGGCAATCTACCCACCTTATTGGGGCTCGATTGGTTTCCCCACCTCGGCCTAGGGCTAACAGGAGTCCATGCTGTCTCAACCTCAGACACTGACTCCTTATTCACTGACTACGCAGATGTGTTCAGCGAGGAGCTGGGGTGTTATAATGGAACCCCCATCTCGTTCACCGTTGACCCCAGGCAGTCCCAATCAGATTAAAACCACGTAGAGTTCCATTTGCTATTCGACCAAAACTAGACGCTGAATTGGATAAACTACTAAAACAAGGGGTCATTGAGCCAACAGATTTCGCCAAGTGGGAGACGCCCATTGTCACACCCCTTAAAAATGATGGTAGCCTGAGAATTTGCTCGGACTACAAGACAACAATCAATAAATATTTACAAGTTAGCGCCTACCCTGTGCCCGTCATTCAGCACTTATTACACACATTCGAGCCGGGCAGTATTTTTGCTAAATTGGACATGTCTCAAGCATATCAGCAGTTCCCTGTTGATAACCAAACAGCGGAACTTCAGACCATCGTCACTCACAGGGGTGCCTTCCGATGCAAGCGTCTCCAATTTGGCGTAAGTGTTGCCCGGGTATTTTTCAATCCCTCATGGAGCGGATTTTACAGGGCCTCCCTGGTGTAGTACCCTACTTCGACGACATCTTGGTCTCGGCCAGGGACAGACCCCAACTCTTCCAGAGAGTGCGAGCAGTGTTAGAGAGGTTCAGACAGCATGGCCTCAAGTTAAAAAAAAAAAAATGCGCCATTGCCACTAGACAGGTGGACTTTCTGGGCTATAAAATTGACGCCTCTGGCATTCACCTCCTGGAGTCCAAGGTTAGGGCAATCCACGAAGCTCCCACACCAACCTCCAAAACGGAGCTACCAAGCTTTCTTGGGGCTGCTGAACTTTTATGCATCCTTCTTGCCCCATAAAGCCTCAGTAGCCGAACCCCTACACAGATTACTAGACAAAAAGTCACCGTGGCACTGGGGGCACAAAGAAGACCAGGCGTTTAACGCCGTCAAATCACTACTTACGTCAGAGGCAGTGCTCATCCAATTCGACCCCAACCTTCCTTTAGTACTGGCAGCAGACGCATCCCCTTTTGGAATTGGGGCGGTCCTTAGTCACAGACTCCCCAATGGCGCCGAGGCCCCCATCGCCTTTTTCTCCAGGACGCTCTCGGCCACGGAGCGAAACTACAGCCAAATAGACAAGGAAGCCCTAGCAGCTGTTGCGGCCGTGAAAAAGTTTCACGAATTCCTTTTTGGCCACTTCTTCGAACTGGTCACCGACCATAAGCCCCTCCTGGGCCTACTGGCCGGCGACAAACAGACACCTCAAGTCCTTTCCCCTAGGATGACAAGGTGGACACTTTTCCTAGCGGCCTACTCATACAAACTTATTCACCGCCCGGGCAAAACTCTATCCCACGCCGACGCTCTCAGTCGCTGCCCCTTACCTGCTCCGGCTGAAGACCCAGCTCCTGTCAACGCCATTTTTGAAATCACCCAGTTGGACCTGCCCATCACCGCCCTTGACATCGCCGCTAAAACCAAGGCAGACCAAGCGCTCGCCCAGGTGCTCGACTGGGTGAGGAGGGGGTGGCCGGGAGGCAACGTTGATAACAAATTCGCACCCTTTAAGACTCGTATGCAGGAGCTGTCCAGTTTGCAGGGTTGTCTACTGTGGGGCACTCGAGTGGTCATTCCGACCTCGCTGCGTACCCGAGTCCTGGAGGCGTTGCACGAGGGACACCCCGGCATCGTGAGAATGAAGTCATTAGCACGCAGCTACGTGTGGTGGCCGGGTCTAGACGAGGACATTGTCAATTGGGTAAGTTCCTGCAGCATTTGCCAGGAATCCCGTCCTGCTCTCCCCATCGCCACCCCTACCAGATGGGAGAGCGCCAGCGCCCCTTGGTCTAGAATCCATATCGATCTGGCCGGCCCCGTGCATGGAAAGATGTTCCTAGTGGTCGTGGACGCTTATTCCAAATGGATAGACGTGGCACAGCTATCCACGACCACCACACTAGCAATCACCAACGTGTTAACGCGCCTGTTCGTTACACATGGACTACCCGACTCCATTGTCTCCGATAATGGCCCACAGTTCGCATCAGTAGAATTCAGCCGTTTTGCTGCCAACCTGGGCATTCGCCACATTTTCACAGCCCCATTTCACCCTGCCAGTAATGGGTTGGCTGAAAGGGCCGTCAGGACCACCAAAGAGGCCCTCGCTAGGTTTGGCAGGGATGACTGGCACCACAAACTCGCACGGTTCCTGATGAGCCAGCACTCAACCCCTGTACAGTCACCAATAAGTCCCCAGCGGAACTTCTGATGGGCCGGCGCCTGAGGACTGTATTGGACAGACTGCACCCTCAATACTGCCCTGACTCTCCCTCGCTTCTACTTCGGGGTTAGACATTTTATGTTACAGGAGCCAGTATTCGCAAGGAATTTCGCTGGGGACCCACTTTGGATTCCAGGCGAGGTCATCGCCGTCACCGGGCCGAGATCGTATAGGGTCAGGCTGGAGGATGGTCGCGTCTGGAGGAGACACATAGACCAGCTTAGAAGGCGCCCCAGCACCCTTGCCAACAAGAATCCAGAGTCTCCAGTCGAAGAGGAACCACCACATCCGTCGCCCAGCCACATCGCACCCAACGACCAGTCTGCACCAGCGGTCGCTCCGGTCAACCCAAACTCGGACAACAGCACCCAGAGAGTTGACCAGCCTGATCCAACCCACGAGAGCTCGACCCCAGTAACCAACCCGGTGGTTTCAGAGGATGCCCAGTCCGGAGGGAGCGTTGGCGACACTATGCCGGCTCAACCGTCACAGACTGATACCGAACAGACAGACAATGTTCCCGAGCTGCGCCGTCCGGGCGCCAACACAAACCCCCGTCTACCTCAAGGACTATGCATGTTCGCATCTGGGGGAAGGGGTGTTATGTCCTGAGAACTCTAGGAGTTCTCACTCAGGTCCACTCACTTTGTGTGGGCGTTATTCCCCCATTCCCATTGGTTGGTTCTCTCCAGCAGCCAGCTATAAAAGCAGGCTGCGGGGTCCAACCAGTTGCTGATTGCTGCGAGCCAGTTCCAGGCGTGGCAAGCACGGTCAGCCCTTTATTGTAAAATAAAGTATTGTTGCACTCATGCTCTGGTTCAGCCTCTCATTGCTCAAACTTAACAGGCAGCACTTAGGAAAGCTGTGCATTGACAAAATTTTCATGTACCTATTGCAAAATGCCACATTGCTTTGAGATACACATACTACACAAATAAATTATAACATCCTATTTTCATGGGAAGAACTTGATGCATAAGAAGTCCAACACCAGCTAAAGAATTGGCAGCTGTGGTTTCACATTGTTGGGATTAACAACAACAACAACAACAACAACAACAACAACAACAACAACAACAACAATAATAATAATAATAATAATAATAATAATAATAATAATGCTGCCTGACTCCCAGCAACTCTGGGTGGTTTACAATTGCTAACACATTTAAAAACAGAAAACAGTGCAAATAATATTTTCTTTGAAAAGGATACAGTCAAGTATTAGTTAATGCATTGTAACACTACATTCAAGGTTATCCAATGCAAGTTTGTCAGTTTACTGAAGTTTTGCTGAAATCTTGGTGCCGTCAGAACTTTCTAGGGCTCTAGTTTGTCTTTTAAAATTAATTATTCAAGGAACAACATCAGCTGAGGATACGAAGATTTTTGGGAAATGTCTTAAATGGCCTTTAAAAAACCCTATGATCATATCATGAAGCAATAAGAATTCCAATAATATTTATTAGATTTGGACGAATAAAAATCTGTTTAATACACTAATGAATTAATAACAAGAAAGAGTGGCTGATGGTTAATAGTTTGTTGGATTTTATATCACCTTATACTTTTTTTTCTCCCTCTATCATCTTGTCCTGTCAATATGAGAACAAGCTTTCGTAGAGTCATTTGTTCCTCCTCCAATAATTTTTTTTTTTAAATCAAAGGGTATTTCCTTTTAAGAAAACTGAGTGGATAAGGAAACTGATATTTATGAACAGTTGAAAATGCCTATGTTATATGGGGAGTTTTGATAAGGTTCCTTGACTTTATATATATATAAAAGCGAAATACCAGTCATGCATCATCACAAATCTCCAGAACCGTAAAGCTTACCAACTTGAAATTTGGCACATATGTTCCTCTTGGCTTCTAGGTGCTCACTAAGAAAGGATTTTTTGAAATGACCATCAGAGCTTTAGTATTTTGTATATTATTATTAACATGCTCTGGTGCGAAGGAGTTCTACTCCCCCACCCCACCTGAAAAGAAATCTGTTCAAAATGCAAAACACAAGTAGAGGAGAGGAGTTTCGAGTTTCAGTTTCACTTTTAGTTTCATAGCTGCAACCAGCTTTAGTACAGAACAGTTGAGCTAAGCCACACCCACACTCCTTGCTGTCTCCTTGTTCACACAGCAAGTACTGTTTCAGTTTCCAAACAGCCTTCAACTCTTTCACACACTGACAGGACGCTAGCCAGATGAATACCGATGGATGCTGGTAGGCAGAGGCACAATTTTTCCCCTTATTTTCCTCCCCCCAAACTAAGCCTGATAACATAGTTTCATAGCGAAGCACGGGTATAGAGCTAGTTTAAAATATGGTAAATTTTATTGGTTTCATTTAGAGAATTTATACTGCCACCCATTTTATGTATCTAACTTTTCTGTGTCATTGCCTCATAAATGAACACTACAGGGTGTATATGTATGTGTGTGTTCGTTTTAGGATTTCACAGTTTGTCTGACACATTTTGTAGACCACACTGAATGCTCTAGAATATTGAACTGCAGTTGAGCGTCCTGCAATGGTATCTGTTCCCTGCTTTGGTACTGTGATTCAGATAATAATAATAAAACTTTGTTCTTGTTGAGAGACTTCTTCCTAGAATGTTGAAAATATTTACAACTTCAAAGGGTGTTTATTGTTTAACTGAAAAAATGATCAACTGTCCCACTGTAACCATTTATACATGGCCCTTTCCTAAACAGCCAACACCTCAGAATTTCTTTAAGAGAGTTCTGTGCAGATGCCAAGCAGTTTTCACACACAACTATGCAGATCTCCTAACTTAAACTTCTTGAAAAATTAGCCAGCTGTGTAACAAGGAAAGAACGGTTGACATTTTTCTGAAACCTTATTTGCAAGTATAAACCCACTTCTTCACTAGCAGTAAAATCACTTCTCCGAGGAGGACAGTGTGGTTGGGGGGTATATAAAGATCCACAAAAGTCCTTTTGATGCTTCTGTTATCTGAGATGGACCATTCATTCATGCAACTTAAATCATCTGCTGAGCTTTATGCATATCACAGTGATAAAAAATACATATATAAGCAGCTTCATCACTGATCAAGTTCAATGAGTGTAAAATCATGAAAACAATACAATGAAAAAAAATACTTTCAGCTCATCTTGAATCTAAACAAATATTTAATTAGATTTGATGCTAAATCTTGCTGAACACCAAATATTAATGCCATTCAAATAGCCAGAAGTATAGACAATAATTTCTTTCAGTGGGGACCTAAGTCACATATCTTCCACATAGAAGAAAGTCTAGGCTTTGAAGATTTATCTTGAAGAGAAGTTGGTTCCATTGCAAAATGTGCAGAAACATAAGATAAAAATGACTTTAGGTGACTGCTTACAATAATTTTAAAATACAATGTATTTATCCACCTGAAATCACTGGCAGAAAAGAGTGTCCCCCCCTTCTTTCTGTGGGTGTCTGTATGTGTGTGTGTTGATATTATATTGGCAGAATAAATGCAGCATGAAAACTGGATGAAACTCTTCTAGCAATGGGTTTATATGCATGCTACGTTGGTTCTATCACAGGGAATCAAAGCGTTTCATAATTCCACCACCTCCCTGAGGGGCAGAAGCAAACATTAAAAGATATAATAGGAACAAGCCAAGTATCTACCCCAGATGACAAAAACATTTGAGGCTATCCTGTTACTACGATTGATGAATATCATATTATCAGCAAGATTCAGGGGAAGGGAGGCATGTTATATCTCTTTACCCACTTCCTTTAAAATCCATTTTAAAGCCACCTGATTTCATCCTATTGGTGGACAAAGATTGATCTAATTATCTTGGCACCGATGCTACCATATCATGTTATGGCCTCTCAATAACTTTCTTATAACTTTGAAAAAGTGAGATTAAATCCATAAAGAAATATGTGGAAAACAGTTGAAGGATGGAGTCTGTAAAAATAGCAGACCTCTGCCTTCACTGGCTTCTCTGTTAGTAATATACACTGCTCAAAAAAATAAAGGGAACACTTAAACAACACAATGTAACTCCAAGTTAATCACACTTCTGTGAAATCAAACTGTCCACTTAGGTAGCAACACTGATTGACAATCAATTTCACATGCTGTTGTGCAAATGGAATAGACAACAGGCAGAAAGCATAGGCAGTTAGCAAGACATCCCCAATAAAGGAGTGGTTCTGCAGGTGGTGACCACAGACCACTTCTCAGTTCCTATGCTTTCCTATGGCTGATGGTTTGGTCACTTCTGAATGCAGGCGGTGCTTTCACTCTAGTGGTAGCATGAGACAGAGTCTACAACCCACACAAGTGGCTCAGGTAGTGCAGCTCATCCAGGATGGCACATCAATGTGAGCTGTGGCAAGAAGGTTTGCTGTGTCTGTCAGCGTAGTGTCCAGAGCATGGAGGCGCTATCAGGAGACAGGCCAGTACATCAGGAGACATGGAGGAGGCCGTTGGAGGACAACAACCCAGCATCAGGACTGCTACCTCCACCTTTGTGCAAGGAGGGACAGGAGGAGCACTGCCAGAGCCCTGCAAAATGACCTCCAGCGGGCCACAAATGTGCATGTGGCTGCTCAAACAGTCAGAAACAGACTCCATGAGGGTGGTATGAGGGCCCGACGTCCACAGGTGGGGGTTGTGCTTACAGCCCAACACCGTGCAGGATGTTTGGCATTTGCCAGAGAACACCAAGATTGGCAAATTCGCCACTGGCACCCTGTGCTCTTCACAGATGAAAGCAGGTTCACATTGAGCACATGTGACAGATGTGACAGGGTCTGGAGACGCCGTGGAGAATGTTCTGCTGCCTGCAGCATCCTCCAGCATGACCGGTTTGGCAGTGGGTCAGTAATGGTGTGGGGTGGCATTTCTTTAGGGGGCTGCACAGCCCTCCATGTGCTCGCCAGAGGTAGCCTGACTGCCATTAGGTACCGAGATGAGATCCTCAGACCCCTTGTAAGACCATATGCTGGTGCGGTTGGCCCTGGGTTCCTCCTAATGCACGACAATGGTAGACCTCATGTGGCTGGAGTGTGTCAGCAGTTCCTGCAAGACAAAGGCATTGATGCTATGGACTAGCCCACCCCAATCCAATTGAGCACATCTGGGACATCATGTCTCTCTCCATCCACCAACACCACGTTGCACCACAGACTGTCCAGAAGTTGGGGGATGCTTTAGTCCAGGTGTGGGAAGAGATCCCTCAGAAGACCATCCGCCACCTCATCAAGAGCATGCCCAAGTGTTGTAGGGAGGTCATACAGGCAGGTGGAGGCCACACACCCTACTGAGCCTCATTTTGACTTGTTTTAAGGATATTACATCAAAGTTGGATCAGCCTGTAGTGTTTTTTTCCACTTTAATTTTGAATGTAACTCCAAATCCAGACCTCCATGGGTTGCTAAATTTGATTTCCATTGATTATTTTTGTGTGATTTTGTTGTCAGCACATTCAACTATGTAATGAACAAAGTATTTAATAAGAATATTTCATTCATTCAGATCTAGGATGTCTTCTTTTTGTGTTCTCTTTATTTTTTTGAGCAGTGTATAAACCTCAGTATTGTCGAGAAAGCCTTAAAACAAATTGGTAGCTCTGTGAAAGGATCAACATACTTTACTCTGACAATTGCAGCATTTTGTGTGCCGCTTTAGGTAATATTTGAAGTTCTGATGTTATGATAGTTTCAAAACAGATTTGATGCCATCTCAAGGCAGAGCACTGTAATGAAATCCTTTCATATGTCCCAGGATGTTTTTGTTGACTTGAGAGGGGTTAGACAAAGCCTCATTGCAGTCATTGGTCCAACACAGATTTTTTTTTTATCAATTTCTGATGATAAAACTTTATTTTCTTAATATTCCACTTAAATTAAAGAAAAAAGAAAAATGTATTGGAGCATGGAGAAAACTTATCCCTGAATTGATAAAGGCTTTATTTACCCACACCCTCAGGTTAGTTTTGCTATCTGCATGCAACTTTCACTCCATCTACATTCAGAATCAGGATCAGAATATAGCTGGAAGGGACCTTGGAGATTTTCTAGTCCAGCCCCCAACTCAAACAGGAGAACCTAAACCATTTCAGACAAGTGACTGGAAAAGCCTCATTCGGCCTCCTGTGCAAAGTGGTCAAAGAACTTTTAGGCTCCTGCTGTTTAGAAAGCCAGTCCTACCCTCCTCATCCCTATGCAAAGCAAACAGATTTTTCATTCATGTTCAGAGCAGTAGCAGACAGCACCCTGATGAATAGTCTTAATCTGTCAATTACAAAGTGGCCGTATTCACACATACATGTCTATCCTAGTAGATTTCTGCACTTGGTATGGACTGAATGAAATGATTTCTAATGTCTTTTCCAATCTTTATATTCCATGCATTTATGTTTGATTTTGAAAGGGACTCAGCATATTCGAGGAGAATCAAGCTGTCAAAGGCTATTATATGAGATGACTATTTCTTATTTCCTGAATCTCAGGCAGACTGCCATAAATAACATGACCCAAGGAGCAATACGCTTGTGAGCGGCTTTAATTTACGGTTGGCTACTTGATGACACCAAAGTCTGGGCCTGATGGGATTTTGGGATGAGGCATTGTTATTCTGTCCCTGAAAGGGTTTACTATTTATTTAATAACAGCATTTTTAATGGACAGAAGCAGATTTTTTTAGAGAAAAGACAGAAGAGTCAGTATTTGTATGCAGTATTTAACAGAATGCATTTCAAAAGCAACAGTTTGCATGCTAAGGCATCAAGAAAGAATGAGGTATGTGGTGGTTATATGGGATGATACGTCTATCATGTATAACAGTTTGTGAAATACTGCACAGCATCCTGAGAGAACAAATAACCAGGAGCTTGTTAAGATGTTTAGTCCTATCATTCTTTGGATGATTGCTGAGGGGTCACATAACATTTTTCAACCCCCCTTTGCATTGAGGTTGGAGGGAGAACACCAATCTCAGAAGATAGATCAGAGTTTCTTTGTCCCACCAATAGCAGATATATCAACAGGCCTTCTCTTCTCTGAACTGAGAAGGCAAGAAAGTGGGAAGGAACGCGTTCATGGCATATGCAAATGGAGAGATGTGCTGGATCTTCGAGATATTTAACAGGGAGTTTGTACACCAGGGATTTAAAAAATAATAATACTTGCCATAATTTGCAAAAGAATTGAAATAGATTGTAATCTGAGGAAGAAATAGAGAGCAATGTAGCTTTTCTTTTTCTTTTGTCTTGCTGGCTTGAGTCCAATAACATTTTCAGTTCTGATGTCTGGGTTCTTCAAGCAAAGTATCTGGATTGCTATGTCCAAATGTCCTCATAGTAGTTGCATTAATCTTGGTGGGACTTGAGGCCTGTGAGCTACCAGTGTAATTAAAGGTTGATCAATTGACTGATTTTATTGTGTAATATACCCTGCTGGGTTCAACAAAAATGGCTCCCAGCTACACTGCTCTTCATTCTTGATGTAAGTGTGGAGAAAACCGTAATTCAGAAATAAGAAGCTCATCAGAAAGAAAGAGTTTCACTTTGGTTCTGAATGTATTTATTGCATATTAACTTACTCTGTTTTCAGAGCTGCAAGCTAGCAGTCCTTTGTCATGGCCATAAGTGGCACGGTCAGATCTACAACTCCGAACTATTAAAATATATCATGATGTCACTGTTTGTACTTGGCTAACCTGCAATTGTAAATTTGCACATTACTGCAACTTCCTCAAATTGGATCGCCCTTTAAGATTCTAAACCTCTCAAAATGCAAAACAAACAACACCCCTCTCCTGTTCTGTATGATTTATTTGTCCTAAATTAAACCAGGAAGGCATGATAACTGGCTATTTAACAAATAACAGGGGTTTTCCCCCCTGAAAAATACTTCACATCAAACTATTTTCAGGACAAAGAATTGTGACTCTGGTCACGTTCTCATGAAAACCAAATTGTGCAGAAGGCAAAGAGATAATAGATTTGCATTTTGGAAAGCCGAATGTTGTGCATAAATTTGACTGCTAAAAAGTGCAATATTTAAATTATAAAATGTACAAAACTTGGCATGCACATTCAGTCCATAATTCAGAGTTTCATGTTTTAAAGACATTTGTTTCCTTTCCAGAAGGCATTGATTGCAATCAGTGTTAAGCCATTCTCCTTATTAAAGACACATGCAATACATTTGGACAGATGTGGATCTTTTAGCCAGCAATATTAAGTTTCTATTTCTGCAGGATCATACTGGGCCGTGGACCTTCTGGTGCACTGTAATTATTAGAATGCTGAGTTCTGAGCTAGCATTAAACTCTTTTAAAAGTGACTGTCAATAAAATTATGACAGATTTAGCAAAAGCCCCTAAAATTACTATAATTATGTAGCATTTACCAATTTCTAGTAAGAATGGTGCTCATCACAAACGCTATTCAACAGAAATACTGGCTTGTTCCTTTCTTACTTAAATGGAAAACTGAGTAACTAGAATGTGTCTATAGAGATTCTCAGTCATCCAGGTCATGGTTGTCTCAAATGTGCTTTTTTTTCCAATAAGCAACTGGACTTTCTTTGTTTTTTCCTTGAAGATGTTTCCAGTTGCCTTTTGGAAAAAAGCACTTTTGAGATAATCTAAGAATCATGAAGAGTCAACAATGACTTGTGGCCCCCTACTCTCTCCTCAACACTCTCTTCAGAGGGGAAAAACAATCTAAGAACTGACCAGCAAAGATTTTTTATCACTCCTGACCATGCCCTTTTCTAGTTAAGTAGCAGTTCATCCCTAATGGACAATCAGACACAGATTTCAGAACTAAGGAAGAGTTGGACTAAGGGTAATCTTGACATTTGGGCACTGAAGATCTAGATGGAGAGCTCTGGTGGAAATGATAGAAGGGTGTCAACCTCCTCCAGTAGTGGGATACAGAAATTTTTACTACAGTTTCTTTTTTGTACTATCAAAAATAGACTCCCAATGTGGCAAAATGAGAGGGAAAGCTGGTGTTGACAAGGAAATTATGATGGTCAGAAAGGGAAATCTTAAGTAATAGCTCATCCAATCTCAAGTCTGAAGTCAAAATCAGTTTCTGATTTCAACAGCAGAGCTGGTCATTTTAAAGCATGTTTCTCCAGCTAACAGTCCAACACATCTGGAGTTGTGTATCTGGTAAGGAAAAGTCCACTTTCAGTATAAAGCTGTTCTGGTCTTAGCTATATCACTCACAACCACGGTAACCTACTGTGATGATATTAATCTTCAATCAAGTAAAAATATTTGCCTACAATCCTGAAAACAACAGATGGTGACAAAGTATGAGCTTAGTTTGGGTTTTATATAACCACTTGGTCTGATTTTTTAAAAAGCAAAAACACTTTTAAATATTCATACCCATTGGTGTTCAAGTGATACACATCCAAATTAATTTTCTTTAGACAGCTTGGTTAGTGAGATAGCAAGTCTCTAATCTTTTTTTTTTTTATTTCTGACATAGAGCTGCCTGGCCAGTTACTTGTTGGAGAAATCAAGTGAAGTGTTCCCTGCAGTTTTCTCTATTGGGTGGAGATAATCTATTGCTACAAGAAATAAACTGCCTGCAGACAGCTCTAGGCCTGAAGTAGCATCAACCCACCTCCAAAAAATAGCAGCAAAATCTCCAACTGCTTCCAAAGCTTCAAACTACTTTTCCACTTTCTTTGTTCAGATTAACTGTTGCTGAGTTGCTAAGTTTCTTAGATGACATTTAACACCCAGAAAGAGCAACCAAATAAGGAGCCTTATTTCATTTGAACCTGTAGATAGGTTTCATTGACATTACAGTTCTGAACAAAGAGGGTGCAAAATATGTACAGATGTGCCAAGGGAAGGAGCAATGTACATCCTGTGGTCTTGGTCTCAAAACACCAATGTGCTTGTTGATCAAAAGCCCAATGATTCTAACAGTTATTGTTTGTCTTCTCTTACAAATAGCTCTGCCTTTGGTTACAACCCTGAATTTAAGATGACATCCTCCAAAAGAAATAATAAAAAATAAATAAATAGAAAAAAAGAACATTATAAGCTCAGGCAGAAGTCCTGTTCAAAATTCTACGTCCTCATCTATCAACTTCTTTTTTATTTCTGGGCATGGTGTTTACCAATCAAAGATCCATTTTAGCAATTCTGTTTTGATAATATCCTAAAGGCTAAGATAGTAGGAAATACATAGACAACAATAACTTTATTAGACCAACTGAAGTTATTAAAACTATTTTTGAGTTTTAAGAACTCTTCTTCAGCCAAGAAAAAAGAAAGGTGGGAGAAATATGAAACTGATCTTGCAATCACACCTGTATAAATTACATTGCCAGATGGAGTGATGGGAAAAAAGAAGCAGTAAATATGCATACATTGTCCATTTGGGGAAACAAAAATTTCAATTGTTGATTAATTATGTTCCCATCCCATCTGAGATATTCAGATCCTTTCATGATAAAAAATATAAAACTTATTTGTTTTCTGCCCTCAATACTTTGGTTCTTTGAAGAACTACAGTATTATGGAAATCTACTACTACTCCTCTGTCAATTCAACTCTTCACACCCAGATGCTCCAGTGATTTCTTCTTCCTTTCCATGAGACTGGAATTATGGTATATTGTGTTTTGTCAAGATGACTATTTACCTAGTATGATAACCTAGAAGCTTTCTAATGACACTTGCACCTAATGTAATGCTGAGCAGAGTTCCAAACAACTAGTTTCTACGGTGGTTACATGCCCACTAAGATAATTACATTTCAGTTGTGGTTAATAAATAATAATAATAATAATAATAATAATAATAATAATAATAATAATAATAATAATAATAAATTACAGTTGTGGTTGCTAATTATGATTTTCTAAGGAGGAATGCTTCAGAAGTAGGACTTCAGTGAGACAACTCTTTTGTTCCCCCTGTTATTGCAAGAGGAGTAGAATAAGAAAGGCGAAGAATATGCCAGAGGCTAAATTTCTGAGCAAGGCTTGAAGAAATGGGGGGAAAGAAGTGTTATCCAATTTAGATCATTTTGTTGAAAGCAATTGTAAATCAAAGAGAAGTTGGCTATTTCAAGACAATAAAACATTCAACAAGCATTGGAACTGTCAAGGTATAATACATGATAAGGCATTTTCTCAGTAGATAATCTCAGGCTGCCTAACTTCCCAAATAGTTTTGAGAGCAGAATGGGAAATCATTTGCACACGAAACTTTCATGGAGAAAAGGGGCACAATGTTAATAACAACAGTAGTCATGGTGATAATATTAGTAATAATTATACAAGAAGACTGTGTATAATTTTCCCTCATTGGTTTTTATGGAATGTATCAGCTAATCAGGAATTAAGAAACTTCTTATTTATTCTGGGACCCCAAAATATAAAAAAATGAGACTTATCTAGACATCTATGATACAATTTTTATGCAGAGTAATTCAGGAATAAAACTAACTGCAATGTTAGGGAAGAAACCTAACCCTGTGTATGGAGGTTCAGTTATAATAAAGCAATGACCAAATTCTGTTACATTGCAAAAAATAAGTCAAATGAAAATAAGGATGGAAAACGTTATAGATAGATGGATGGATAGATAGATGAATGGATGGATAGATGGATGGATGGATGGATGGATGGATGGATGGATGGATGGATGGATGGACAAACAAATATAGATAGATGATAGATAGATAGATAGATAGATAGATAGATAGATAGATAGATAGATAGATAGATAGATAGATAGATAGATAGATAGATAGATAGATAGTTTCAAAGGTGCTTTTTTGCAAGAAGCAACTGGACTTTCTGGTTTTTTGTCAAAGGCTTTTTGCTTCTCATCCAAGAAGCTTCTTGGATCTTCTCATCCACGAAGTCTTCAAGGAAAAACCAAAAAGTCCAGTTGCCTCTTGAAAAAAGCACCTTTGGGACAACCATGACCTGGATTGCTGAGAATCTCCATAGACATTTAGATAGATGATGATAGACAGATAGACAGACAGAGACAGAGACAGAGACAAAGGTAAAGACATAGGATTCCAAGGTGCAAAGAGAAAAAGAAAGAGAAATGACTATTTGGTACTTTGTGTATGAGTACAAAGTACAGAGGAGTACAGGTTCAGCATTTGCCTGTGACTCATTAAAGCAGTACTGTTTCCAAGATCTCATGGCTGAAAACAGATGAAGCTGCTTTAATGAGTCACAGAGAGATTCTGTATTCATGCCTGCAAAAGCTGCAAAGCATCTCAAACTTAAAGTTAAAAAATCAAACCTGAAGCATTGTGCAGCCCAACTAAATTAGAAGGCTCTAGAGATTCACAGTACTGCTATCAAATACCAACAAGTTTGCAACGATAGACTTTTCAGTCAAGCCATTCAGAAAAATCCAAGCAGCTTAAAAACTATGAGACTTGTCTTTAAAAAAAAAATGCTAGAGTCAATTTCTTGCTCTTCCTTGCAGAAATTAAAAAGGGCAGGGAGGATTTTGAAACCTGATTTGCTGAGTGACATGCACTAAGTTGGTGAAGAAAATCCTTCTTCACATAAGAAAGTGAGTACAGAAATGTTACTTAATCTGATAACAATAAAGCTCTCTCCTGCTCACAAAGAAACACAGATCAAGGATTGATATGGCAAGTCTTAGAATATGATTACTAAATGCTGGCACTGTGTTTAGAGAGCAAAAAACAGCAATTCTCATAAAATAAAGCCTTTCCACTAAGCCGTAAGAAGAAAAGCTCTTTAAATTCTTATTAGCTATTTTTTGCACTTGCGATCATTTGATTTTTTTAAAAAAAATATGACCAATTAAGAAAAGAGTTTTTGTTTTACAAAGCAAATTTATCAAAAATTTAAATAAAACCTTTGGAGCGTACTTCCTGCATAAACTGATCATGAATAAACATATTTCAATTGCTCCAAGAACAGGTGCCTCCAGTACCTTCTCCCTCATTTACAGGCTTCTCCAATCAGGGGCAAGGAAATGGTTAGCCCAAATTTGGCAAGTGAAACATAAATCATAAGCGTCTTTGCCAGAAGAGGTTTCTTTTATGAAAACAATTGCTGCTAAAGAGTTTATTTTTCACTTTAATACATTTCCTTTCTAGAAAGAAATGTAAAGTATTCTGTTCATAGACTTAAGAAAGCCTTAATATCTTGCAGTTTCAGCTATAGATGTAAAGATTTGTATTTTCAAGAGCTATTTAAGAAACATCTTAGGTGCTAACTAGATGCAGAAAGAAAAAAAAAATTCCGCTTTACAGCCAGCCAATGGATTTTTGTTGCTTATTTGTTTGAAAATTGATGAGTTCTCAAGGATTAGATCTGTCCAAATCAGATAACAGAGCACGGAAGAAATTTTAAAGCTACTTTCTCTGCGGGAAATGAGATCTTATTCTTCACGACCAGCAGGAGACCATTTTAAAGAATAGAAAGAACATTCAGCTGATGTTTTATTCTATTTCAGAAATGATTGCATTTTTTCTTTTAGGTATATCTTTCTCAAATTCATAAAGACTGCCAAAAAAATTGAAAAGAATAGAAGATATCATCCACTCTCCATTGGAATATCATCTGTAAAATCTACATTACGATTAGGAAAGCCTCAGGACCTACCTGACCTATGAATGCATTTTTCTTCAGGCATGAAGACAGCCTAAATATCCAGACAATTAAATACGGCACTGGTGAGGCCTGTCTAGATTATCATGTTTAGATATAGCCATTCTTCATTATTTTTGTAGTGCAGTTCTTAATTAGATATTCCCGGAGATTCCATCACTCTCTCCAAGCCCAACCCACCTCACACGGTGGTTGTTATGAGGAAAACAGGAGAAGCAAGCAGTTGCCATCTTGAGTTATTTATAAAGGCAGGATAAAAATCTAATAAATGGGAGACTCCAACTAGAATTAGCTGAGGTATGGATCCATCATGCATGTGTTTAGCTTTGATCCTTTGGCTATTAAAATTTGGTGTATTCAAAGAGTAGAAGCAGTATAAAGCATAAACAGAATGGTAAAAATGCAATGTGGTACTCAGGATGAATCAAAAAGCAGAACAACAGTGCCCAGCTTGTGCAAGTGCCCTTTTTCAAATTGTTGCAAGCAGGATTGAAATGAGTAGAGGGCATCTTCAATATATTCTTGATTTTGCTCCAACTTCTCAATCTTTGTCTGTATGCTCCTTCTGCTGCCAAAAATACACTCATTTTGGGAAAGGAGACCAGGATATGGGACAGGGGGCTCTAGAAATATTGTCTCTTTCTCATTAGTCCTTTCGTATTTTCCATTCCATTCTATTCTAATTTCACCTGCTCTGGATGGTTTACAGGAATAAAACCCCAAATACAAAAACAATACACTCCTATCCCACTGGGAACAACATTCAAATCATGGGCTTCATACCCACCTCAGATCCCCAGATTTGCTGGCAAGAACTGTGCCTTTAAAGGGCCTTTCAGAAAAGTGTCAAGGAAGGGATCAGTCTTATTTCCATAGGATTTCACAGCAAGGGAGCCACCACAAGAAAGGCCTTTCTTCTTGATCCAAATAGTGGGCCTCCTTGATGGAGGGGACCCTAACGTCTCCTGCCTCCCCAAGCTGGTGGATCCAAGAGACGTAACCGGGAAAGACAATCCTTCAAATAACCAAGCCATGAAAGAGTTTTAAAGGTGAGAAACAGCACCTTGGATTAGACTCAGAAGCAAATCAGCAACCAGTTCAACTCCTATAATTGCACAAAGCCATACAGGATGCTACATTTTAAACAAGCTGAAGCTTCCATATACAGGTAGTCCTCGACTTACAACAGTTCATTTAGTGACCGTTCAAAGTTACAACAGGACTTCAAAAAGTCACTTATGAACATTTCTTACACTTATGACAATTGCAGCATCCCCATGGTCACGTGATTAAAATTCAGATGTTTGGCAGCTGACTCATATTTATGACGGTTGCAGTGTCCCAGGGTTATGTGATCCCCTTTTATGACCCTCTGACAAGCAGTCGGTGGGGAAGCCAGTTTCACTTGACAACTGTTTTATTAACTTAACAACTGCACTGATTCCTTTAAACAACTGTGACAAGAAAGGTTGTAAAATGGGACAAAACTCACTTAACAAATGCCTCACCTAACAACAGAAATCTTGAGCTCAGTTATGGTTAAGTCGAGAACTACCAATACTTTTCAAGGACAGCGCCTTACCATGGTCAAAAGGGCAGGTGAGTAAGGACATTGAGGTGACTGTGAGCAAGGCCTTTTGGTCCAGGAAAGTGTGTGGCTGGTGGACAACTTGAAATTGTGCAAAGGCCCCCCCTGACCACAACTGTCACCTGCTCCTGGAGAACCCCCAGATTAGGTATCAGGTCTGTATGGGGCAGTGCACCACCATCCAAGACAAAAGATGGTAATTCTCTGTGAAACCGAGAGCCACTCCATCTTGCCAGGGCTCAGTTTCAGGCTGTTGCTACCCATCCAGTCCTTAACTAGTGGAACAACTTGCCTCTTGAAGTTGTGAATGCTCCAACACTGGAAGTTTTTCAGAAGAGATTGGACAACCGCTTGACTGAAATAGTATAGGGTTTCCTGACTAAGCAGGGGGCTGGACTAGAAGACCTCCAAGGTCCCTTTTCTAAACACTGTGAAAGTAAGGTCACGACACAGCTTAACTCATCATTGGCTGAAATCTACGACTATTGTCAGCATACTGGTGACATCTCACCCCATGGAGAATAGATGATCTCACCCAGCAACTTCACATAGATGTTAAACAAAAGCAGACAAAATACTGAACCTGCAGGATCTTACAAAGCTTGTGGTTCTTAAAAGTATGTTCCCATATCCCCATTGCTTCTTTTTAAAGATGTTTTACGGTTGCCTGTTTCTTGGTGCAAAATGTATTTAATGTATGAATGTATTTTTTTAGTTCTACTAATGTTTTTAACATTCCATTGGCAATCATCTTTCTGGAAGTTTGCACAATGTATGAAAATGTTAACAACAAAGACTTCAAATCACTCATTTACTCTTATTTTATCTTATTTATAAGCTCCAAATTATTGTCATCACATATTTAGCATTTCTGCTTAAAAGTAGTACAAATCCATGCACAAAAACACCTGCCAGATCTAACTTATCTATCTGTAGATAATATTTGTCATTCGGGATATGAATAATTTCTCCATTCAGAATTCTCATCCACTTGATTGTCATATAAACCTCTACATTGCTTGATTAAATAATTTGCTGTTATAAATTGCTGGATATGGGATTTATATGCTATGCAAAACAATGTCAAAGACAACTTTCTTCATCAAACACTAGTCAAATAACCTTTCTTTCAAACTTATTTTTCTGCGTGTTTTTTTAGTTAACAGCAGAAAGGATGGGGGGGTAAAGAAGAAGAAAGAAAAATAGGAGAGAGAAAAAAACATTTTAATGCTATATTTTCAACCCTGCAAAGTCAAACTAATAGATGACAATCCATCAAAATCAGCAAGATAATAGAAAAACATATTCTGATTCCAGAACTGTTGTCTGATCCTACGTGATGGAGTAAGAAACAATACAAATATCTGATTCACTGGAACAAAATTGACCTTAAAAAGATGATAAGAGAGCTGGATTAAATGAAAAGATGCTAAATTTAAATAGGATAAGAGTATATATATATATACGTATATATATATATGCAAGAGAGAAAGCATTCTTAGAAACACAAAGAAAGTAGTGTGTATTCAAAACAAAGTAGGACTTAAAACTCAATATTTAATGAAATCTCTACAATAAACACATCCACTTTCAACAAACATAGAGAAGGATTAGGTTTGTGTTACAGTGTTTAAACTAACATTGAACAGATCCCTAAAGCAATTTAGATACATTAATAGAAGACTTGTGAAAGCAGCATAGATTAATGTGAAATACAGATGTTCACCAATATAATTTAGGTCTCCACTTCTGCAACTTTAAAAATAAATTGAAGAATATAATATATAGTACATTGATTTCACGATAATGTAGGTTCTGGAAAACACGGGTCTTCCTGAGCTACTGCTCAGATTTTTTGTTTGCTTGTTTGTTAAGACAAACAGACTACTATTCTTTGCCAATGGCCATGTTGGCTGAAATTGATGGAATATGAGTTTCAAAACTACTCCGATCTATTAGACATTATTGAAATTCAAGAGATCTACATTTACCTTGTTAGAGGGAGTTGTAGAAAAAGAACAGGAATGCTATGTGGAAAAGTGTCTAATGGCTGAGAGGACTAGGGTCCCATTGAACAATTATGAACTGGCATCCAAATTCAACAGGGTTTTGAATGCAGCTTGCAATTGTCATCATTTTCTGATGAAATAAAAATGCTGATTAAAAAAGCCTGTATCCTCTGCAGGGAGAGGAAGGGGGAAGTAGAGATACACACAACTAACACACACACACACAGAGAGAGAGAGAGAGAGAGAGAGAGATTTGAGATGAAGTTTTGCAATCTGTACCTAAAAATTGTACTGTAAACATTCATGAAGGAAAACTCCATCAGATATTGGCTGGCTCATCAATGCAACTTCTACCATTCTGAACCATTTTGTGTTCATCCTTTTGTCCACTGATTTCAGTGCATGCACATATTGTATGTTCAGTCGTGGAGAAGGTTGAATGGACTAGCCTAAGCTTTTAGAGTTGAAAGGCCAGTGGGTAAAAACGTGGGGCGTAATTTGAAATAAAAGCAATATGCAATTATTCATAAAACCCAACAACTTCCAAGTGGTAGGATTTATTTTACGTTGTAGGGCTGTGCAGCACTCTAGATTTGAGAGAAAAGATGATGGGAAGCATGTTTAAATGTGCACCTTGTCCCTATCACCGATGCCTTAAAGAAACAGCATCTTTTCCCGGGCTTCTGAGTTGCCAAGTATGATGCATTGGATTTAAGAATGGGCCAATTTTTATCCCCTTCAGATTTGGACGGCTTCATAGCCCTATTACATTTCAAACAGTTTCAAAATACCATCCATAAAACAGAATATATTGTTAATTTTAAACTGATTCACTTGAAGAGCCTTCAGGTACTCAGAAGTGGAAATAAATAAAAGGTAAGGCAGGAAATCCAGAGAAATTCTTCTATTGTTTTAACACCAATAACATTCCTAACTAAATGTTTCAATTCTGTCTTTTCTAAAACCATATTGCATTAATAGCTTTGTCTACAAAAATTACCTACTAACAGTTTCAACATGTGATATTATTTATCTTGCTTATTATTACAGGACCAGTGGGCACTTCACATAATTCAATTTAGCCAAAAAAAAAAAGTGGGGGGAATACAATTACCCCTTTTCCTTCAAGTTTTCTTTCCGAGCTACTGAAACTAGCTATAGAACTTTTCTGAATGGAGGTTATAAGAGCCAAAGAAATATAGCAACTGCCAAGTGAAATTCCAGGGACTGCCATTTATAGAATGATGGAACAATGGGAAGTGTTGTTTCAATCATTTGCAAAGCTAAGTCACTCTTTGGCTCTGACACATTTCTGGCACGAATGAGTTCCCGTGGCTGGAGCTGAGAATGACCTGCATCTCTGTTCCCATGAGCATCCTCCTTACCCTAGCTGTTCTCCAGAAATAAAGAAGATACAACTCTGAACAGGAAAAAAAGACAGTTGTGGCAAAAAAATAACTAAGGATTCAGTTCCTAAGTCCTGGCCTCCAGAACATCTACTGGATTAGATATCTCTTGTATCACCTTAGTAGAATTGTATTGATTGAAAATTAGTGGAATACTATTGAGATTTTGTAATTGTGTTGATTTAATTAATTTTAACACTCTGGAAAAATCAATCTCTCCATGGCATTTAATACTGAAGTTATCAGATTAAAAGCAGTTGTTTTTCTTTGCTACCATAGAGTTTCATGTGAGGAAGAAAGTGTACAATATACAAATCAGATACAGAATTTGCATGGAAATGGATTCTCTTCTCTAAGAGGGCTGTTTGGATTTTATTAAATAGACATTTTCTCAAACTCAGAATGACTAAACAGAAAGGAATTATGCTGCTGCTTAACCTTTGGTCCTACAAAGAAGAAATGAATCTAAGGGATTGCTTGTCACTTTCCTCGTAATGTTTAGATTGGATTTTCCAAGCCAATATAGGGACTATAAGGGAATTATATAAGATATATAAGTATATCAGGATTATAGGGATTATGATCTCTGGTTGTCTTTTCAAGCAATCAAATATCAATATCATAGTTCATGGCAGAACTTTGCAAAAAGATAACAATAATCTCAACCGTAGGGTTTGTCAAAATCTGACTGAGGCTACTTCATGAAGCGAGGGTTGTACAGTTGCCTGACAAGACAGGGGCAGATTGTATGATTGATGTGGTTTCTCAGATTAAATTTATCTGCTGTGTAGCCTGGTGGATATAGGAGGAAATGGTATTTTTTTTATTAAGGAAAATATCCTAATTTGGGAGTTTGAGATACTGTGGCCTAAATATTATCAAGGTGGTAGCAAGTTCCTTGGGGCTTAAAGGTACATGTTGTCCTGACTTAGCCTTCAATACTTTTTTTAACTGGTTGAGGTCTGTTACAGGGCCAATACACTTTCATAGAAAATCTGGACTTTCATTAGAGCAGCACAATGATGAGGGCAAACAACTAATAAAAGAACATAAAGACTTAATGCTACTAACTAGGATGGCTGCTTGATGGCAACAAAGAGATACAAAAGATCCAGTTTTCTTGCCATGACGTGGTTGATTTGATTTTTGCAGCTCAGATTTGATAGTCCTAGTTTTGACACAACTGGGTTTTATCAGAAAACAGTTTAGAGCAATCCTGCCAGTGGTGTCAGAACTAGGACTATCAAATCTGAGCTGAAAAATCAAATCAACCACTATATGGCTGGTGGAATAGATGGTCTAGCACATATTTTAGAACGATTGATCGATTTGATTGATTGATTGGGCTGTCCATCTCCCAGCGGAGATTTGGGATGGTGCACCAAACATTAAAACTGGAAGAATAACATCATATCAACCATCCACATAACTAATATCTGAGACCAAAAATATTTTTTTCCAAATTTACAACAAAAAAAAACTGGAATGAAACTAGTCATCCTGCAGAGCTTGCTTAACTTCCTAGCCAAAATGCCTGAGAGAACAGCCAGATCTTTAATACCTACCGTAATAAAAGGCTAACAGGCTTGGAGCCATCTGGATCTTCAAAAGTATGCTGGTCCTCAGGCCAGGCACTGTAACAGAGAAGGCTTAACTCCTGGGTCCAGCAAGATAATATTGCCTGATCAAAGGTATCTGGAGCTTGCCTTCTCCATCAGGTCTGGGGAGGCAAGCTGAAACAATGGAACACAGGCATTCCTGCAAATAATCTCCTTCCTTATGCTATGTAGGTATTTATAGATAACAATCAGCACCTTGATTTGAACCTGGAAGCTACTGGCATCAGGTGTAGTTTGCACAGCAGTGGTGTTATTTGAGCATAAACTGAAACACTAAAAGTTTCCTGTGCCATTACATTCTTCCGAACGCTGGTGAATTCTTTGTAAAATGTATACAATTAATCCAAATGGGAGATTAAATCTCTCTCTTCCATCCCAAATACCTACTGGAACCAATCCCAGAGAAAGAAATAGAACCACCATAATCAGAGAGAGGGGTGCGATTCAACCGTATAACAACTGGTTCAGTGAGTGTGCTCTGCATTTTAAAAAGCTATTACTTAGCTTCAGCTGCAACTGAAGAAACCAGCTGAGGCACGGCAAACCGCTCTGCCACACGAATCAGCTGTGGTCTAACAAAAAGACATAAAGCACAGGAAAGAGCAGGGGCGGGCGGGCAGGCCCACATGCTCATCAGAGTGAACTGGTCTTGAGCCAGCTGATCATTGGAACAAGGGTGTTAAGTTCGGAAAGGAGGGAGGCCACACCAGAGCTTCAGTCATAACACACTTTATTCGTGGGAATAAAGGGGGCTGTCGCGTCTGCAGCTAACAGCAGACCTACCAGCGAACAGCAGCTGGCTCAACCCAGCAGCCGGCTTTTATAGCCGACTGTCGAAGGGAGCCAGCCAATGGGGACTAAGAACGCCCCCGCAGGAATTGCGGACCTGATGGGGAACTGGTGTCAGCCCCAAGGACATAACACCCCTTCCCCCCAGATACGAACATGAGTAGTCTCTAAGGTATGAAGGCGGTTTGTGTTGCCGCTCTGATCGTCTTAGTTCGGGTGTAGGAGCGGGTGGCACAGAGTTCGGGACAGCGGGGATTTGGTCCCTTGGTAGCTGTCCAGCCACCCGACCTTGCTCGCCGGTCGCCGGCCGGGTTGTCGAGTCGCTTCGGTCTCCCGGTGCGGTAGAGGGACTGCTGGGGATGGTTGCTGGTTCTGTAGGATGGTCGCGGTCAGCCGTCTGCTCCCTCGGTTCGGTTGGTGGAGGCAGGTTACTCTGAGTGTCCCAGCTAGGTGCCGGATGTGGTGCCTGGAATGTTGCTGTGGTCTCTGGGTCGGTGGTGGCGTGCTCGTTCTGCCGGCTCCTCAACTGATCCAGGTGTCTCCGCCAAATGCGCCCGTCTTCTAACTGGACGTGGTACGACCTGGGCCCCGTGATGGCCACGATCCTGCCAGGTACCCACAACGGGTCTCCCGCGTAATTTCTGGTGAAGACTTGATCCTGTAAGACAAAACTCCTGACCCTACTGTTAGACCCAATGGGTGTGTCTGGGCAATAGTGAGGGTGCAGCCTGTCTAGTATTGTCCTTAAGCGTCTGCCCATCAGTAGCTCTGCCGGCGACTTGTTTGTGACCGTGCACGGGGTCGAGTGTTGGCTTATAAGGAATCTAGAGAGTCTGGAATGCCAGTCATCTTGGGTGAACCTGGCGAGGGCCTCTTTGGTTGTTCTGACTGCTCTTTCAGCCAACCCATTGCTCGAGGGGTGAAAGGGAGCCGTTAGGATGTGCCGGATGCCTAGGTTGGCGACATACCGACTGAAGTCTGTGGACGTAAATTGAGGACCGTTATCCGACACAATAGTGTCCGGGAGACCGTGTGTGACGAACAAACGAGTCAGTGCTTGGGCGATTGCTCGTGTGGTGGTTGAGAGTAGGAGTGCCACATCGATCCATTTAGAAAATGAATCTACTACTATTAGGAATGTCTTGCCATGGAATGGGCCGGCCAGGTCAACATGTAGACGAGACCATGGTGCGTTGGCGCTTTCCCATTTGGTGGGAGGGGTGACTGGGGCGCTGGCGGGATTCTTGACAGGGACGGCAGGAGCTTACCCATTTCGCAATTTCGTCATCCATGCCCGGCCACCATACATAGCTCCGTGCCAATGCCTTCATTCGTACAATGCCGGAGTGCCCCTCGTGTAATGCCTTCAGGACGGGTCTGCGTAGTGATTCCGGAATGACAACTCTGGTCCCCCATAGCAGACAACCCTGTAAACTGGAAAGTTCCTGTTGGCGGACTTTAAAGGGTGAAAATTCGTTAGAAGGGTTACTACCTGGCCACCCCCTCCGTACCCAGTCCAGGACCTGGGCGATCAGTCTGTCCTTCCTGGATTGGAAGGCAATGTCTCTCGCAGTGACTGGAATTCTGAACTCACTGGTGTCAAAGATGGTGTGGACTGGGGCCGGATCCTCCACGGGCGTTGGTAGCGGGCACCGGCTGAGGGCATCTGCATGGCTGAGGTTTTTACCTGGACGGTGAACTAACTTGTATGAATACGCTGCCAGGAATAAGGTCCATCTTGTCATTCAGGGAGACAAGACTTGTGGCGTTTGCTTCTCCCCGGAGAGAAGTCCCAACAACGGTTTGTGATCTGTAACCAGTTCGAAGTTGTGCCCAAACAGAAATTCATGAAATTTTTTAACAGCGGCTACGGCAGCTAGAACCTCTTTGTCGATTTGGCTATAGTTGCGTTCTGTCATTGAAAATGTTCTAGAGAAGAACGCAATGGGAGCTTCGGACCCGTTGGGTAGTCTATGACTTAATACGGCCCCAATCCCGAAAGGTGAGGCATCTGCTGCCAAAACTAGTGGTAGGTTCTGGTTGAATTGGATCAGTACCGCGTCTGAAGTGAGGAGTGACTTGACTGCCCTGAAGGCGTATTCCTCTTTGGGTCCCCAGTGCCATGGAACATTTTTATCTAAGAGTCTATGCAGTGGTTCTGCCACTGATGCCTTGTGCGGCAGAAATGACGCATAGAAATTCAGCAGGCCTAGGAAGGCTTGTAGTTCTGGTTTGGACGACGGCGTGGGTGCCTCGTGAATGGCTTTAACCTTTGATTCTACCAGGTGGATGCCAGAGGCGTCTATTCGGTACCCGAGAAAGTCCACCTGCTTAGTGGCTATGGTGCATTTTTCTTTTTTTAGTTTGAGGCCATGCTGTCTGAATCTGTCCAACACCCCTCTAACTCTGAGGAAAAGCTGTGTTCTGTCCCGGGTGGAAACCAAGATGTCATCAAAGTACGGAACCACGCCAGGGAGGCCCTGTAGGATCCGTTCCATTAATGACTGGAATATGCCCGGGGCGACACTCACACCAAATTGGAGGCGCTTGCATCAGAAGGCCCCTCTGTGGGTAACAATGGTTTGCAATTCGGCCGTTTGGTTGTCCACAGGAAACTGTTGGTAAGCCTGTGACATATCCAATTTGGCGAATATCGTTCTGGGTTCGAATGTGTGCAGTAAGTGCTGGATTACTGGCACTGGGTATGCACTAGTCTGTAAATAGCGATTTATTGTGGTCTTGTAATCTGAGCACATCCTTATACTACCATCTTTTTTGAGGGGTGTGACAATAGGTGTCTCCCACTTAGCAAAATCCGTGGGTTCGATTACCCCTTGTTTTAACAATTTGTCTAGTTCCGCATCCAGCTTAGAACGCAGAGCGAATGGCACTCTCCACGGTTTCAAGCGGATGGGAACTGCCTGGGGATCCACTGAGAAGGAAATAGGTGTGCCCTTGTAGCACCCTAATTCATCGCTGAAAACGTCAGCGTAATCAGAGAACAGTGAGTCGGTGTCAGAGGACGAGACAGCATGAACCCCCGTTAAGCTAAGGCCAAGAGAGGGGAACCAATCCAACCCCAAAAGACTAGGAAGGGCACCATCAACTACCACTAATGGCAGGTGGCCTTTAAAGGTTCTGAATTTGACTAGGAACTTGCCTGTTCCAATTACTGGAATGTTCTTCCCTTGGTAGTCTCGTAAGGATAGGCGACTCTTCTGCAGCTGTTTCCTGGACAGGCTGGGACGTATCTTCTTGAGCATGCTCCATGAAATAATCGAGAGCGCTGAGCCGGTATCGACCTCCATTAGGCAGGGTCTACCTTCTAAATGAATGGAGAGTTTAATTTTATTGGGTGTTAAGAAGGTATGGTTAGCTTGATAGCATGTAAAACAATTTTCTACTTGCCTGGATGGCCCCGGCGTAAGATGGTGGCTTTTGTGGAGCCACGTGCGCTGCCTGGCACACCCTAGCAATGTGTCCTCTTCTGCTGCAGTTGTTGCAGGTGGCACTTTTGAACCTGCACGTTGCTCTGGCATGGGGACCCCCACAGGAGAGGCACAGCGGGGTGTGCCTAGGTACGTTGCCTTCTCTTGGTCTAGTTCCTACCTGTGGCTGCTTGAATGGTTTGAGACGGTGCACCTCAGATTGCTCGATGGACTCTTCTTCGTTCACTGCCTCCTCAGAATGCACAGTGACTGGATTACCTTTGGGGGTGCTTCCCTGTATTTCAGCCGCTGACTGTATTGCCAATTCTGCAGCCAGGGCTTCCTCGATGGCTTGTGCGAGGTTGAGGTCCTTCCTTGCCAACAACCGCCTCTGTAGTCTTGTATCCTTGACTCCGCAGACAAGTTGGTCCAGGAGCATGTCATCAAGGTAGCCTTTAAATTCACAGTGCAGGGCTGCGGTTCTGAGGGCTGCCATATATTGGTTTATGGTTTCTCCCTCCGCTTGCTTCCTCATGCGAAAGGCGAAGCGTCTCGCGATCTGTGACGGTTTCGGCAAATAATGATTGCAGAGGGTCTCCAGTAGCTCAGACCATGGGACATTCTTGAGTTCTCTTGGGGCGAACAGTGCTGTCGCTGTGTCAAATACGGTGGCCCCACAGTAGCTCAGGAAGAAGGACTTCTTTTTGTTGTCTGTAGCGTCAGCCAGACCCACAGCATCAATATAATGGTTAAACCGGTTTTTATAAGAGTCCCATTTATCTTCGTCTGGCTTAAATGGCTGGAACGCCAGATTCGCATTCATGACTAGTTCAGCTTGTGGCAGGTAAAACAAGTCTCACTGGGAATACAGGCCCTGGAAAGGTAGCAGCTACAGTTTGTAGTGCTGTTAAACGAGTGTTCAGCTTCTGAGTTCTCTCTGGGTTGTACAGGTAGCAGCTGCGCTCGCAGTGCAATTTCGGTCTGGTGATTCAGCTCGTGGAATCTCTCTGGGTTTTCTCGCTCTCTGCAGCCCTTGGCGGCTGGGAACAGATGCTATAACTGACGTCTGTTTGAATTCGCGCCCTTACAAGGGCGAGGCGGCGATGCTGCAGCTGCGCGCTGACAGCGATTTGAATTTCGCGCCTAGATTTAGCGGTCGTGAGCGTCGCGCTGGAGCTTCACTACACGCAATTCTGGCAAGTTTGCTGTTGGGCGGCTGAGGCTCTCAGCGCCCACTCTCTTGTAGCTAGTTTGTGTTCTTGAGCGGCTACACGCTCCGCTTCGCTTCCTTCTCAAATGGCTGACCGAGCTCTCAACGTCGCGGCTACGGTTCAGCGCTTCAGATTCGTGATATTCAGCTCTTGTATAGCTGCTGGTTGGCCACATCCCATCCTCGTCGCCAATGTTACGTTCGGAAAGGAGGGAGGCCACACCAGAGCTTCAGTCATAACACACTTTATTCGTGGGAATAAAGGGGGCTGTCGCGTCTGCAGCTAACAGCAGACCTACCAGCGAACAGCGGCTGGCTCAACCCAGCAGCCGGCTTTTATAGCCGACTGTCGAAGGGAGCCAGCCAATGGGGACTAAGAACGCCCCCGCAGGAATTGCGGACCTGATGGGGAACTGGTGTCAGCCCCAAGGACATAACAAAGGGGTTCGCCCAAACCAGTCCGAACTGGGAGAATCCCACCCCTGACCATAATGCTGTGCCTCCCAATCCCAAACTCTCCCCCAAACGAGCCCAGAAAAGTACCAAGGCCAATATAAAGTGTAACATCAAAGATGGATCACTTTTTATTCTCACTATATTTGCACACAATGGTTCTTGAATATAAGAGATAATCCATATTTGGACTCTCAGGATGGGGTATCAGAGCTTCATGAGATAATTGTTTGCAAACCAAAATACTTTACAGATCGAATATGGACATTGCTCACACTAGATATTCCTCAGATGTGTTTTCAAAATAAAGTTAAATGTTTTCACTGGACCTCTTTTCTTCCCTATATTTAAACAGATTTTAGTTGTTGTAAATTTGGCAATGCTGAATCTTTGTAGTTGGAAAAAAATGTTCAAAACAGGTTATCTATATGTTTGTTGCCCACTTGAGCTAATTATGTTTGGCTAGGGTAGAGAGAGCAAAGATCTAGGGTAAAGCTATATATAAAGCAAACTCTTCTCCAGTTTTATTTTAGAAGTCATTTTAAGAGCATAATTCCCTTTAACAACAAAGCGAACATACTTTTATTTTATCATTGTAATTTTGTACAATCCTGTTTTAAAGCCACCTTAGGGACCATCTGCTCAAAAGATAAGAGAGATACACAGACAGAATAAATAGCTCATAAGATCAAGCTGTAAATAGATGTTGCTGTGCTGAAATATTATCGCTGTTGTATTGACTTTCTTTTGCTATGTATTCTGTGTATGCAAGATAGAAATGGAACTTCAGACTTTACTTCAGAAAAAAAAAATGCCCTTGAATTGCAGAGTGCTTTACTCTGCCTACCAAACACTTATCTCAGCCAGAAAAGTAATTGAGCAGTGGCCATTTCATTCAGTCCATTTATTTTGACTTTTTGGTTACCGTAAGATCCAAAACAATCTAAAAAAATCCATAAAAATAATTACAGACTAATAAAACAGTAAAACTACTCCAGCAAATTAAACTTTTAACAAATGCATTTGAAATTAAAGTTTCAAATGCATTTACTACAATACGCTTGCCAAGGGCCAAGAATTCTACTGTAGTACAGGAAGCACAGATACATTTATGGGTTTTAGCAAAACCACAAAAACTCCTGTGCTACTCTAAGGGCAATATGTCTATGTCACAGTATACCAGATACTATTAAGTACTGTTTGGTTTTATAATGGGGGAGAACACAATTCAAAATCCAACACATGATGTAGCAGTTAAGATGTTGGACAAGGAGCAGGAAGGCCTGGTTGAAATCCACTCCAACCATGGAAACTCTCTGGTGATGCAGGATCCAACTCTCTGGTGACAATCCAGTCCAACAATCCAATTCTCTGATGACTTTGGGGTCAGCCTTTGTTTCTCTTCCAGTCCTACTTGCCTTAGGGGGGTGGTATTGGGGAGAATAAAATAGAGATCCCCAAGAAACCCACCTTAAGCACCTGGGGAAAAGGCAGCATAGAAGCTTAATAAAGTTAAATACCTTCTTGAAATAGTTCTAAAATAAATCTTATTCTTTCTTCTTTTTTTTTGAAAAACAGCTTCTACATTTCTAATTGTTAAGAGAATCCAAATTCTCCTTTAAAATAACCTCACTAAACTACATCAAGGGGACAATATCAGTTTTTAAAAAATCAAATGTCTCCCTAATTTGAACAGCAATTTTCAAGTTTCTAGAGTATTAAAGAATCCTAATTTTCCACCTTTCCTGTGAAACTTGGCCTGTGGGTGTGAATAAATGGCTAAATAATGACAAGAGTTTCTGTGACATCCAAGCAATGTCACAGTTATGACAATAAAGCCACATCAAAGTCCTGGAGCTTGGCAACATCTTTTGAGCCACATATCTGTCACAATAGATAATGGTCCATTTGTAGTCATAGCACATCACCCACGTTTCACATTCATCCTGCACTGCAGTTATTTCCTGGGGAGATCATAGTCATGCTGGAGTATTATTACTACTTCCTAGTAAAATGACACTCACAGACTGCTTTATTTTTATAGTAAACCAAGTGGCTGAATGACAACCTATATATTTTGTAGCACTTGCTTTTCAAAAAGTCAAAGTTTCAGCAATGAGTCTGAACTTTTTGTCAATTAAAAACAAAACTTTATTGCTGGACAGATTTTCAAGAAAACAGACAATTTGAAAAAGTTTAACTTTCTTTAGAAAGGAAAAGTAGGCCAGACCTTATACTGTAATTCAGTAATGTTATTTTTATTTATTTCAAGGGCAGAACGATCACAGCCAAATCCCAAAGGAAAAATAAGTTGCTGCCAATCAAGTGAGCAAGAAATCTGCCATGAAATTAGGGGAGGGGGGGGACTATTTGTTGATCCAATCATTGGCATCTTTGGGGAGGAGAAGATCTTACAATCTAAAGAGATCATCATAAGGCATCCACATTGTTGTCCAACCTCTCAGCCTGTGCAACCATATTTTATTATATACATTAGCTAGCTCACCATTCCTAATGACCAACAATCACTAATTTGTTTGAGCTATTGAAAGCCATTTCTTGTGCTTCTATCTCAGTGCCCAATAATCATCTCTCAGAGGTTCAGAAAGGAGCATCATGTGTGCTTCCTTTTGCATACAACACTCTCAGAATATTGACCTAAAATCTGGCAACAATTTTCTCCAATGCATTTTCTCCAATTTTCTCCAATGCTTAAAACTGTATTATTCTCAATCTCCAAACAAAATTATTGCCATTATTTCAGTATCAGTGTAACTCTTTTTTTTTTTGTCTCCTCAGAAAAGTTTAGTTTTCTATCTCATTTTGCTGTAAACCAAACAGCTACAGCTATTTGTCTACACAGAGTATGAAGAATAAAAACACTGTTGTTTTTTTCCAAATGTTGCTCTGGATGTAGCATTAGGTTAGACTCGATTGTGTCTTGAATTGAATTTTTGGAACTCTGGAATAGGTCCCAAATTTGGACTGGATTGTATCAGACCATGTCTTTTTTCCCTTTAATTGGGTTTATAAAACACTTCAAACAAAAGTAATTTTTGTTACATTGGGTTGAAAGATACAGAATATGCTGCAGTAAAACAGTCACAATTTGTAAAAATAGTGATCTATAGCCGTGGTGGCCCAGTAGTTAGAATGCAATATTTCAGAGTAACTCTGCCCACTGTCTGAAGTTCGATCCTGACTGACTTAAAGTTGATTCAGCCTTCCATCCTTCCACAGTTGGTATAATGAGGACCCAGATTGTGAGGGCAATATGCTTACTCTGTAAACTACTTAGATGGGCTGTAAGCAGGATATAAGTCTAATTGCTATTGCCATAGAAACATACTAAAACATACAGCACTAAGGAGTCTAATCCACTCCACACCTACAAAACACAATTTCTACAGGTGAAAATAATGTGAAGATATTTGTTTTAGTTCAAATTATACACTGATGCCAGGTAGCATTTAATGTCCCCTCTACAGGGGATACAGACCCTACCATTCCAACCCCCAGTAGTCAATTTTGATGGTTTTCCTAAATTCAGGGAGATGGAGCTATCTGGTGGTCTTAACATATATATATCCTGGTTGTACAGTTTTTTAACTGTTACTTGTTTTAATTTGTTTTACATTGTTATTTGTATATGTCTTTTGGTGTTGTTCAGTTGTATGTTGTGAAAGAGCACCTTATTTCGTTGTTCTCAGGTTTCTGAGTACAATGACAATAAATTTATCTTATCTATCTTATCTTATCTTATCTTATTTGGATATCTAGAGGCATGTTGTTCAATAAAAGATGGTGGCAACTGAGAAGACCCACTACATGGACCCAAAAAATAACAATCACTGGGCAAAGGATTATGAATCAAACCTGTCCTATTAAGTTTCTTATTTTGAACAGGCAAGAACTATTGCAGGTAACCATATATTTCCTTAAGAAGTCAAAGAAACAAACCAGAAGTTTCACTAAAAACAATATTACACTAGAAGAAAGTTTTGCAAAATGGTCTTTGCATATGAAATAATGTCAGCTCTACAAGATCCGGAAATCAAACTCCACAGAAAGTCTATCTCTTTATTGAGATAGACTATAATTATAGAATTTTATATGTCTGCTTATGTTTCACCTTCCTTTCCTCTTATACTTCATAGAGTCAGGAAGGGGCCCAAGTCTCTTCCAAATAGTACAGGTTGGTCTCAATTAGTGTGAATAACAAATCCCACAAAATGGATGCATTCTTTAAATTAATAGGATTTAAGATGATATTTCCATGGAAGATATGAAAAGTGGTTCCAGCTTGACTGAAATAGAGAATGAAAAAACAACATAATTTTTATATGCATGTTAATGACAGACCACAGTAAAGTCCCAAAAAATTATTGTTATAATTTAAATATATGTGTAACAAAGTAACAGAGTAATTCTAGAAAACAAAATAAAAATCCCTTAATTTAGAGCTAATAACTTTGGCTCAACCCAGAGCCAAAGTAGTGTTGTGGTTAAAATGCAGGCTAAAAGTGGGGAAACCACTAGGACAGGTTCTAATGCTCCCTTTGGCATAGAAACAACTAGGTAACTTGGACCAGTCACCATCCCAGCCCCAACCATTGTGCAAGAACTCAGTTGAAAAATAAAATCCCTCAGTGCAACCTGCACTGATGAGTTTGCTGTGAGAACTATGCAAAACCAGTGGACCCCATCACAAGGCAGGATAAATGCTAAGAAAAACAATTATTGCTTGGTCCAAAGACACAATTCACATTTTCCTTTGGATTAGTTGCCATTTACAAAAGCATTTGCTTTATGTAATTAAAGCAGAAATTTCACGTGTTGCTTCAAAATCAGGGTTTAGTTCTTATGTATATAGAGGCTTCCTGTATGCCAAACATTTATCCCCACTGTTAACTTTTTCCATATATATTGGTACAATTTTGATGCAGGATTCGTGCCTGATGTGGATAATGGTTACTCTTTCCATGTCCAAGTCACATGTGGCTTATACAACATATGTTTTCTTTTTGAAGAAATTATACAAATGAATATTTTGAAATTAAATGGAACTCCTTTAATTCAAATAGAACATTGCTGAAAGAACACTGAGGCTGCTATCATTTATAGATCCAGCGTTCCAATCCCATACAGTTTACAAATGAAAAATCAAGTTGTAAGGCTACAGTTCTACAGAAAATGATATGATTATAGTTCCTGGTTATTTCAGTGAAACATAAACTGTATTAATAAATACAAATGTAGTTGAGTATATTAATGTATCTGAAAAAGAACTGTCAATGATGACAATTATAGTGAATATACATTTTAATTATATGGAAGAGAAACATCTGTCCATGAACAATCTTTACTAAACAAAGTGGGATAAACATGGGTAGAATTGTACTGAAATGGGGTTTGTGAGGAGGGGAATCAAAATAAGGATGTTACAAATGTTATGATATTCCTTTGCTTGGTTTCTCAAATTTCCCATTCCTCTCATCAAAGAGTAAAGGTTAAAATACCATTGTAAAATTAAAGAAAACCATGACTGTTTCTATGACTGTTTTAAGAACAAAAGAAATGAAAACATCTTTTAAGAATCTATTTTACTTTTCAATTCCACATTAGTGAAAATATCACATTGGTTTCACTGAAGACATTATTCAAGACTAGAGATGTTCAGCAATATTCAGGTGATCCCAGTGAAGCCAAGTATTACCAAACTGAACATAGTTCATAGGATTAGTTTATTTTCTTGATATACTTCCCTGTTCTTTTTGCAAAATCCTTTATTGTGCTTCACAGCTCTCATCATTCATTCATTCATTCATTCATTGATTATGTGCCATCAAGTTGATGTCAACTGTTAGAAAACAGAGATACAGATTTTTTCCACGGCTATGTGTCCTTAACTTGATTCTTTGGGCCTTCCAATGGTGCACCCATCATCACTGTAACCAAGTCCTTCCATTGCTTCCTATATGTAGCTTTTTATCCAGCCATAACAAACAATCCTCCATAAGGGGATTCATTCCAACTTATTCTTCAGGAGCTCCCACTCCAGCTGGCATTACTTTCAGGATCACTGGAACTATCAAATCCTCTTATCATGTCAAGAAAGCAATTTCTTGAGATTTTTTAAAAATGCACTACAGCCATCAGTCTAGGTTGCTACAAGGAAATGAACCAGGTGGTTAGTTTATTGTATGGCTGGTTTACTGGGAATTGCTTTATTGTCATTGATTTGTTTATACTTTCTCATATTCTCACACAGCTACGCACCATTTAAGGGTCAGCCTTGTTAATTCAGTTCAGTGACACTATAATCTGAAGGGCACATCTGAAAGGTACCAGCTTAGGTAAAAGTAAATTCATCAAGACTAGATTGACTGTAGGCTTAGTCAGTGTAAAGTTTGAATCTAATGAGGAAAATAAATAGATCAAAAAACTCTACTGTTGCTATTATTCACTGTGACTAGGTTAAGATCTAACTAGGTTCACGGTAAACCAGTAAATCTACAGCATTTAAAAATCTTGAGCCTATTAATTTTAGTATAATAGTACATTATCCATAACCGAGTTAACATTACTTTTAAGTGTTAGTCATTTTTCATCAAATTTAGATTTGTATACAAAATGTAAAATAATAATATTCCTAGTGAAATCCACATCATTTGTCATAATCAAGAAAAATGTTTTATTCCTTTAGATGGGCATTTACCTCCTCCCAAACTAAAAGTGATTAAAAACAGCTTGCCTGGTTTTCAATGTGACAAGATGGGCCTCCATGCTTCTATGGAACAACAGCATCAGGTGGAATCCTAGTGAAAGGACAAATAAAGAATAGACTGAGCACAGCCAACATTTTCATCTACATTTAATTGAGGCCTGTCAAGACAGCAAGCCCCAGCATACCTCTCAACTTCAACGTTCAGTGAAAGTAGCCAAACAAAACCAGATCACAGAAAATGTAGCAGGTTATTTCTGAGCTTAGAACTCACATGGAGTCAAGTCATTATGATCACATTGAAGTCCCATTGATTTCACTAGCTCTACAACTGTGTTGCAATCACATGTAAGAGCTGTGGTGGTGCAGTGGTTAGAATAGAATAGAATAGAATAGAATTCTTTATTGGCCAAGTGTGATTGGACACACAAAGAATTTGTCTTGGTGCAAATGCTCTCAGTATACATTAAAAAAGATATATTTGTCAAGAGTCAAGAATCATAAGGTACAACATTTAATAATAGCCATAGGGTGCAATAAGCAATCAAATCATACTAGGAAACAGTCAATATAGATCGTAAGGATACAAGTGACAAAGTTACAGTCATACAGTCACAAGTGGGAGGGGATGGGTGATAAGGAGTGACGACAAGGTTAACAGTAATAGTAGTGCAGACTTTGTAAATAGACTTTGTAAATTTGACAGTGTTGAGAGAAGCATTTGTTTAGCAGAGTGATGATGTTTGTGGGAAAAAAACTGTTATTGTGTCTAATAGTTCTGGTGTGCAGTGCTCTATAGCTTCATTTTGAGGGAAGGAGTTAAAACAGTTTATGTCCAGGATGTGAGGGGTCTGTAAATATTTTCACAGCCCCCTTTTTGACTCATGCAGTATACTGGTCCTCGATGGAAGGCAGGTTCGTAGTAATTGTTTTTTCTCCAGTCCTAATTATCCTCTGAAGTCTGTGTCTGTCCTGTTGGGTTGCAGAACCAAACCAGACAGTTATAGAGGTGGAGATGATAGACTCAATAATTCCTCTGTAGAACTGTATCAGCAGCTCCTTGGGCAGTTTGAGCTTTCTGAGTTGGCGCAGAAAGAACATTCTTTGTTGTGCTTTTTTATGATGTTTTTGATGTTAGGTGTCCAATTTAGGTCATGTGATATAATAGAACCTAGAAATTTGAAGGTGTCTACTGTTGATACTGTGTTGTCTAGTATTGTAAAAGGTAGTAGTATGAGAGGGTTTCTTCTAAAGTCTACCACCATTTCTACAGTTTTGAGTGTGTTCAGTTCCAGATTGTTCCAGATTGAGGCAAGTTGTACAACCTCCTGTCTGTATGTGGATTTATCATTGTCTCGAATGAGACTAATCACTGTTATGTCATCTGCAAACTTCAGTATTTTAATCAATGGATCGTTTGAGATGCAGTCATTGGTATATAGGGAGAAGAGAAGTGGAGAAAGCAAACAGCCTTGTGGGGGCCCTGTGCTAATTGTACAGGTATGATTCTGCCTCACTTCACCTGCTGCTTCCTGTCTGTTACGAAGCTTATGATCCACTTACAAGTGTGTTCAGGGTACCACTAGTTCGTTTAATTTACTGAGAAGAATGTCTTGAATGATGGTATTGAATGCTGAACTGAAGTCTACAAAGAGGACCCTTGCGTAGGTATTTAGAGATTCAAGGTGTTGTAGGATGTAATGCAGAGCCATATTAACAGCATCATCTGTCAATCTATTTGCTTGGTATGCAAACTGCATGGGATCTAACAGCGGATCCGTGATGGTTTTTAGGTGGGACAATACTAGCCTTTCAAAGATTTTCATAATTACCGATGTTAGAGCAATTGGTGTATAGTTATTCAGTTCCTTGATGGAAGGCTTCTTTGGCACTGGGATGATAGTAGAGCATTAGAAGCAAGAAGGAACATAGCACATTTCTAGTGTTTTATTGAAGATTCAGGTGAAGATGGGGGCCAATTGGTCAGCCCAGACTTTTAAGCAAGAAGGAGTTATCTTGTCTGGTCCTGGTGCTTTTCCTGGCTTTTGTCTGTGAAATAGATCTTGCACTTCTTTTTCTGTGATCACCAGAGATGGTGAACCCAATGGGTTGGGGTCAGTTGTAGGAGGCTTGGCTGTTGTTGGTGTTCTTGAGATGGGGGTTGTGGACATAGGTGGCTTCAAACTTTCAGTAAAACAAATTCAGGTCATCTGCTAGTTGTTGATTTCCTTCTGCCTGGGAAGGAGGTTTGTTGTAGCCAGTACTGCAGTACTGCAGCCAGTACTCATTGCCAGGAGTTCGATCCTGACCAGCTCAAGATTGACTTGGCCTTCCATCCTTCTGAGGTTGGTAAAATGAGGAGCCAGATTGTTGGTAAAATGAGGAGCCAGATTGTTGGGGACAATATGCTGACTCTGAAAACTGCTTAGAGGGGGCTGTAAAGCACTATGAAGCAATATATAAATGTAAGGACTATTGCTATTTTTATTTAAAGAATTTTAAAAAGCCAGAAAAATTAACTTCGGTCAGAGAATTTGCCATTCCAGGTAATTTGGGCAATCAATATGTCCGGTGTGAATCCAGCTTCTAAACTGCCAAACCTAGCAGGAGGTTATAAAAATGTTGGCAATATTGATTCTACCACTGCAAATAAGAAGAAAAAAAGACACTGTGCCAGACACTCTGATTTCTAGCTTCTACCTTCCCATTCTCCCAGAAAAACCCTCCAAACCATTACCCTTTGATTGAAGTAACAAAATTAAGCAATGTTTTGTTATGATTTCCAAATTACCAAGTAAGAAATGTTCTAATTACCCTTATATCACAAAAGTTCTTTTACCCTAGCCGCTACAGACAGCTTTCTAATGCAGTTACATTAAGGGTCTCTTTGAAGTGTGTGAGGCACTTTTTAACTAGCTCCTTGGAGCATTGTTAGATATCATTGCTTACTACCTGTGGGAGCCACTGCACTGTTAATAGCACTTCCCATTTTATTTCTGATCAGTCATATGGGGGGGCTGGAAATAAGTGCTGGAAATATGTGGAACAAACTCTGCCTTCCAGGGTTCACAAATAAAAAACCCAGTCTTTTACAGCACCACATTCAGAGCTGAGGGCTTTTCATTAATTGGGGGGGGGGGAATTGGCAGCATTTCATCAGCCTCAGTTGACTATGCAATTCTTTAATATGAGTTATTATTCTGATTTTATGACCCTGTGGTCTCTCATGCAATGCTGAACTCTAACAAATGTAGACAATGCTTAGGAGTAGCCACTGAAAGGTGGAAGGTGCAATCCATAAACACCTGGAAAAGTGGCTGTCAACTGGTGGGCCGTGGCCCACTGGTGGTCCATGAGAAAATTTTGGTGGGCCATAGAGAGATGTCCCCCCAAAGCACTCCCCAAAGCAATTAATCTGGGCTGCGCCCTGGATTTTGGCCCACTTACCCACTGGCTCCCATCCTTCAGCTGAGTGCAAACCTGCAAAAAGCAGCGCAGCCCTCGCCAGCCAGGACGAGGTAATGGTGTTGTTGCATCAAGAAGGGGCTGGAGGCACAGGTGGGCTGAAGCGGCAATGGAGATGGCCGGAAGGTGTAGGAGAGCCGCACTACTTGTATTTGCATGGCACTCCTGCACCTTCCAGTTTGCCTCTCCTGGTCTGGGCTCTTCCTCTATGGCCACGGGCTGTAGGGACGGCCCAGGGCAGGAAAAGTACTGACTAGTGGTGGTGGGAGCGGACAGAGTGGGCAAGTCTGCACTCACCATCAGTTCAGAGGTCCAGAATGGGGTGTCAGTGTCAGTTTCCCTGTCCCTCTCAGCGCTCTGCTCTGCTGTCCCTCCCATGGCCCCAGCCATTGCTGCCTGGGGAAAGCACAGGAAAAGCGAGCAGAAACATAGCTCTCGCTTGAGCGAAAGAGCTGAGGTAGAGGAAGGCACAGGCAATAGAAGATGGAAGCTGCCGCCTTTGAAAAGTGCCGCTTTCTGTTGCCTGTGCCTTCTGATCTCTGCTCTTTCACCCCAGTGAGAGCTATGTTTCTGCTCACTTTCTTTTCTTTTCCTGGAAGTGGGGGCAGCAGAGACATCTCCCCCCTCAGCAAGCCAGGCCTGGAGGAATGCAAAGAATTGTGGGTGAGCACCAGAGAAAGGTATGTTGGAAATGCCAACACACATTTCCAGTGCACTCTTCTCTGTCCCGAAATAGGATTGAGTGGTGGGAAGGAGGTGTTTGCCTGGCTTGTGGTGTGGAGATTTTTTTGTTTGTTTGGAAGCCTGCACTCACAAACAAAAAAATCTCCATACCACAAGCCAGGCAAACACCTGGGCACAAACAGATCCCCCCTGATACCTCCATCTCAAACACATCCCAACCAGGCACTCAGATGAAACCTAGCTTCCTAATAAATGATAGCCGTCCATTTACTCAGAGCCATGAGTATGAGTTTGGTGGTCCCTGAAGTCGAAAAGGTTAGTGACCCCTGACCTAGAAGACCGTCAGTTCTCCATTCTCTCCATATCCTAAGTACTGTATGTGGTTTATTCTAAATTCATATGGGAAAATACTACCATTCATATCATCATCATCATTCTAGCCATTGTCTATCCACTGCAGGATGAAGGACTCTTCTGCTGTTTCTAACCAATACGGTCTTGAGTTTTCTTTTGCCAGTTGGGCCTGCAATAAGTGCTGATATTGTCACTTCATCTTGTTTTAGCCATCTTTTGTGAACACTTTTTATCAAGTGAGATCCATTCTGTGACTACCTTGGTCCACCTGCCATTAGTCCTTCTTGCTATGTGACCAGCCCATTTCCATTTCAATTCTTTTAGTCTCTTAATGGCATTGTATAATTTTCTTTGCTCTCTAATCCATGTGCAGGTCTTTGTTTTGTGATGTGAAACATGTATGCCAAGCATGGCTCTTTGCACCACTTGTAGCTTTTGTATTGATTGTGAAGTTAGTGTCCATGTACCTCTGGCATAATGTTAGAACAGGGAGCACACACTGATCAAAACCTTTTCTCTTCAGGCAAAAGGGGAGATCTAACATCATTCATATATGTGTGAATATCTCCAGGGCTGCCATGCAATAGCATTTTAGCATTTTAGGATTATATAGCACTTTATAGCACTCTCTGGATGATTTATAATGCAGTAACATTATTTGCATATTGCTCCCAACAATCTGGGTCCTCGTTTTACTGACCTCAGAAGGATGGAAGTCAGAGTCAACCTTGAGCCCCATCAGCATCGAACTCAAGGCTGTGAGCAGAGTTTGCCGGCAATACTGCATTCTAACCACTGTGCCACCAGAGGTCTTACATGTGATGCAATGGTTGGAGTTGTAGAGCTAATAAAATCAATGGGATGTCATGTCATCACAATGACTTGACTTTTATGGAGCTAACCATTACAGTCATAAGTTATGGTGGGCATAAAATGGGTCAGGCACATGACCAACCCCATTTTGTGACATTTTTTGTGGCAGTCATTAAGCAAATATCATGTTCATTGAGTGAAACAGTGAATCACTATGGGCGCAGTTCTTCCTAAAAGATAAATTGGAAGTAAATGCCAGGTTTTGGCAAAGCCATAATAAACAGGATCACATGACCAGGCTTTAAAAGTGTATCCTGGTTACCAAGTGCCCTAAATTTGTTCATATGACTCTCTGGAGGGGGCCCAACCAGAAGAACTTAGAATCCAGGTACTCAGTTTTATACTTTCGACAGGAACTATGGAGAAAATGACACAGAGCTTATTACATTACCCTTATTACCCTGTCAATCCCCTTGCAAGTATTCCAGCCTATTTCATTTACTTTTTATTTTACTTTTTTTAAAAAGAAATCATATTGATTGCTTATTATCCCCAAAGGAAATCAGGGAGTTAAGTAGTATTATCAAAATACAGAATAAAAAAGCAAATAGTGTTTTTTATTTTTTCATTTATTTATTTTGTCAAGCAATTATAAGATAACAGGTATAAGTATAAACATAGTTATGAATACATGAAATGGATACATATAAGAAAAATAAAAAGAAACAATAGGACAGGGACAGAAGGCATGTTGGGTGTGCTTATGCACGCCCCCTAGAGACCTCTTAAGAAAGAGGTGAGGTCAATAGTAGACAGTCTAAGGTTAAAGTTTTTGGGGTTTGGGGAAGAAACCACAGAGTCAGGTAGAGTATTCCAGATATCCAGTCATCAAATCAAGGAATGAAATTCTATTGCAAATATTTGGGCCAAAAGGGATGTTTCCATGTAAGGACAAAGAAAATGCAAAGCTGGTGCTAATCTGACCACATTGGGTGGTGAGTGCAACATGAGGATGCACCAAGGAGAAAGCTGGTTCCTTCGTGAATGCATCTGAAGCCCACCATTCTCCTAAGATAATGCATGCCATGTTGTTACAGAAGAAGATGCAATTTAGAGGAAGTGTACATAAACCTTATTTTGAAAGAGAAAAACAATCCAAAACAAACCAATAAGTGTCAACAGATACTGCCATGACTAATCTCTTCCATGCCACGGTACAGCATTTTCAATTTTATTTTAAAGGGGTTTTCTGAATTGCTTCTATTTTGTGAGTTTTGTTGCCTTTCAATTTCATTTCTATAAGTATTCTACAGTAGGGATTTTCTAGTGGCATTCTCTATTATCACAGACCATGTGGAATCCATCAGGATTAAGAGAAGATTGACTATAAATTAAAATAAATGAAATATGAAGAAGTGTAACCTTTCTAACCAATGACACAGTAAGTCAGCTTTTTACTGGAGAGGGGCTGCACATTTTTTAAATGGGTCTCCAGTGGCTTTGGTGAGTATGGAACATAACTGGAGCATTACATGGTATTGGGAGCGGGGAGGGATCAGATCTGAAATGCATAGTTTAAGTGTGAAGTAGCATTTTGATGGGCAAAGCCCTCATTTTAGAATTTTGAGAGGAAGAAAGCCATAAAGTGGGTGGAGAATATGAACAATTTCACAAAGTAGCATTTCTGGGCTGAATATGAAGAACATGAAGAATCTTCTTTGCTTTTTCATTCTTATATCTGTTTAGGTTTTATATAGAATTGTTTTAACAGTTTTCCACTTCAACACAAAATTGTTCCATTGATTTTCACCCATCATAATCAGAGAGGGTTACAAAAGCTGAAAAAGGAGGCTTGAGAAGAGCACAGAGCCAGGGACCTACAGATTGCTTACCCACACATTGTTTATCCTACATATGGAAAAGCAACCCCACGTTTTCTGGGCATTGGGGCAATTTGTTATATTTGAAATGTTCTTCTCCTGCATAATTTTGTCTAAATTTGTTTTTGCTTTCCTCTTTTGGATTAATCTCTTTACAATACCATCACCTTCACTTCTTAGCATGCTGTCTGAGATTACCTTTGTCTCCGTAATATTTAACATTAACCCTGAATTTTCCCATTTCTACTTTCATGATAAGGGCTTCAGAATCTTAATTACTTTCCGCTAACAAAATGGTGTTATCTGCACATCTCAGATTGTTAATATTTTGATCTCCGGTTTGGATTCCAGCTATCATCTGTTCCAAATTTGTCAATCTTATCATATATTAACTCTTCATAATATAGGAAGAGCATATATGGGGACAATAAGCATCTCTACCTCAGTTCTTTCCCTATTTTGAACCATTCTGTTTCTCCAAATTTTGCTCTTATATTAGTTTTGCATTCACTTTCAGGAATCTTCAAAAGAATAATCTAGTATTCTGATAACCCATTAACTTTAATGTGTTTTATATTCTGGCATGACCTATTTTATATCCAATTTTGTATTTTTCCTAGGAAAGAACAGTTATCCAGGCCAGGATATTGAATCAACTGGAACTATATAAGAAGTGACTCATGGTGGGGACAGAAAGGAAGGGTTCAAGATGAACACTATACAGAAGCCTGATGATGGCAGATGAGATTCTGCTGAAACGTTGCTACAACTTTAAAAGCACAACTACAATGACGTGGGAAAATACCCAAACAAAGCTGAATGCCATATATATATATATATATATATATATATATATATATATATATATATATATATATATATATATTGTGTGTGTGTGTGTGTGTGTGTGTGTGTGTGTGTGTGTGTGTGTGTGTGTGTGTGTTGTGTGTTTTGTGTGTGTGTGTGTGTGTATAAGATCTATATTCTATTATATTTCACTAGAACGATGACCAAAAGTTATGTCAAAACAACTCCACCACATTCAATGTTTTTTAATTGTTATGTTTAAAAAACATTTAATTAGAAAAAAAAAAAGAAGTGACTCAGAATGGAGTGAAGCTTTATTTGCATAGCTTCACAATGGGCACCTGAATTAATTTGGCTAGTCTCTGCAAACCTATCGCATTCTACATAAAGAAGATAAAACAGAATTATGTATAACAAAGATACTCTAATACAAAGTCACTAACTCCCAGTCTGTGAACCAGCACTGGGCCACAGCATGCCAGAAACCAGGCCTGGCAAACAAATAAAGCCCTATCCACAGGATGTAGGCAGCATGCAAAACCACGCCCCCTCTGTTCCGAGGAAAATCCTCTCTCCACGGAACTGGTCCCTGGTCCCCAAAAGGTTGGGATCACTGCTCTAATACAGTCATCTTTTAAATTGTTTTTTTTTTAAGTATGGTCTGAGGATCCCCGGGGGAGTGGCCAAGGGTTCTACAAAATCAAAATTATTTGTCAGATAGTGAAGAAAACAAAGTCACTGTTGTCATTTTTATTTTTTAACAATAGGGTTTTTATGAAAAAATATTTTATTTATGTCAATATCTGATGGTTTAATGTTGTTATTTTGCATGATTCAATAAATATTCTATGAAGGCATCCATTTTAATTTACAGTATGGTAAATTTTTAGTATGGTAAATATTGGTAAATCTGTTTGGGGTCTTCCATAATTTTTAAAAGTGAGAAGGGGATTCTGAGAGCAAAACATTCTAACACATTTGTAAAAGAAAGGAGAGAACATGATTCAAACCAAAACATAACTTAACAACAACAATAAATGAAATGTGAGGAATTCCAAATGTGTTATCAATTTATGGAAGGGAAGGTTACTATTAGAAAATAAGGCATTTTATGAAAAGAAAGAAATGAAAAGCTTGTGTAAGATCTCATTATAAAAATATAGGGGAAAAGAAAGAGAATGAACCAGAAAGGCAGAGATATAAATACTGGTATATGGAAATCCATGCAATTTTCTTGGCATCATTTTCAGAAGTGGTTTGCCATTGCCTCCTTCTTCTTAGGGCTGAGTGAGAGAGACTAACCCAAGGTTACTCAACTGGCTTTCATGCAGGCAAGCAGGATTAAAACTTGCCGTCTCTTAATTTCTTTGACCACGACACCAAACTAGCTTTCAATGGAGAGGAAGGAGAGAGATAGAGAAATAAGATGAAAGGAAAGAAGGAAGGAAGGAAGGAAGGAAGGAAGGAAGGAAGGAAGGAAGGAAGGAAGGAAGAAAGAAAGAAAGAAAGAAAGAAAGAAAGAAAGAAAGAAAGAAAGAAAGAAAGAAAGAAAGAAAGAAAGAAAGAAAGAAAGAAAGAAAGAAATTCTCATTTCTATAACATCACTGGAAAGTTATTTAAATAAAACTACCCAGTGAAGAAATCAGTAATAAACTGCAACATGTATTTATATAACAAAATGTTAAGCGTCACCATCCCTCCTATAAAGAACTGACTGCACTGTCACTAGTTTCCTGGGATTTCAAACTAGACACATCAGTCACTCAAGTTCTCTACCAACCTTTCTCAGCACATCCTAATATTTTCCAACCCAGTTGGTTGTTTTATTTTTTTCCAGAAACCATTTCCTGCAGGCTTTTGAAGCTCAGAAGCATCAGAAAAGTCTCAGTTCAGCTCTAGTTGCTTCCAAGTGAATCTCACTTTGGCTTGGGGAACAAAAGAATCCTTAAGGAGCCATTTAATTTGACTCAGGATTCAGCAGAAACTATTGTACATTTCCACTTAAAAGTACTAAATGTCTAATGAAGTATATCCTGTATTTGCAATTCAGATTTTAATAAGTGAGTCTTCACTGAGATTAAATACACCGGTCAACAATTACCCTAATATACAACTAAAAAAAATTCATAGCCATTTTCCTGTCTTTTGTTTTAAGCAATTCTTCAAGAATCCTTCTAGTTTTGTGACCTCACATTTCCTTATCTGTCTTTACAAATGTCTTGCAGACAAAGGTAACATAAGATTGGGCAGTTAATCTGATGGCCTTCATTTTTTAAATAATTGGTTGCTAACAAAACTCATCAAAATTCTCTGAAATACTGTTGAAAAAACATGGGCAGAAATTAAGTAATGCTATTCCCTCATGTCAAGTATTCCTATGAATTCATAAGAGAAACGGGGTGAATTTAAACCAAATTAGACATACTTTGGTCATGACTAACTTTTCATATTGGGAGAACTCGGGTACAGTACTTATGATGTAATCCTATGCCAATTCACTCAAATTAAAGTTTTGGTGATCATCAGGCTTTCTTCTAAGTAAACATGCATTGTGTGCATCTTGGTCTCAATCCAAAGATCCTGAATTCATAACACTAAACCCTGTCTTACAAAACACTGTATTTAATTTATTTAAATCTGAAATGTCATGGTGAATGCTTATGACTCTCACATCTGGTTAGCGATATAGTTAACGCTGCAGTTGCATGCTTATTCTTATTTGGCAATAATTCCCATCGGGTTTTATATAATTTGCTCCTAAGCAAATATAACTAAGATTAGCTAGAAATACATAACAATCCAGAAAGCAAACTTTTTTCACAACCGCAAGAACAAAAGTAACACTAATGGATACAGAAAGTAATTGGAATGTCCTGTTCAGGAAGGAGGACTCACAATTATTTTTGTGATTAAGTTGTCCATAAAGACAATATACTGTATAAACCATCTATTATCTCCAGCTATCCACGCAAAACCACCCTTTGCTTTTCAAGAAGTTAAGAGTGGAGCTTCACTGTTTTTATTGAGCAGGCCAAAAACAGCAGACAATCCATATGGAACAAAAGAAAACCTGGCCTTGAATTGAATAGTTCTGAGGTAAATCTTATTTATTTCTTCCAAATCTTCAATAGCTAATACTCTTATGTATTCATTATCAGCTACATGTCGAGTAATGGGGTAACTTGGCAAGTTTCTATTCCACCGGTTTAATGGGATATATAATAAATGTGTTTTTGTGATAAGGAAAGCATTCTGAAGGTCATATCATATTTTGCATTCCCTATTTCTCAAAGTAACAACAAATTTCCAGAAAACAAAAATGTTGAAACATCTCCAGAAAGTTGAGGTCAAATACACTGAATAGGACTGATGTGCTAACTAATCGCCATGCCATTTAGCAGCACCCTGCAGTAGCAAGGAACAGCTGATACAAAGCCAAAATGGCAAAGTTGTGTAACAGAATTTTCAAAGTGAATCTTTAAATCTAATCTAATCCCTGTAGCAAATCAAAAGTTGGGTGCCTTTGAATTCATTCAGAGAGATGCAAAAGTAATTCTGATTATTTAGCAGGCTTCTAAATGCTTTCCAGCTTTATCAAGTCCAAAATTATGTACAAAACTGAACAGGGAGCTGAGTGAACTCTCTGATATTGGCAAGACTAGGTGTGCTGTGAATTTTATCAAGTCCCGAACTATCAGAACATTTGCTCGTGCTTGATGGCAATAGAAGAATATATTAGCGATACTCTGTTGTCTCTGTCTTCTGCTGCAACTTATTTAGCCAAGTTTACATAGATATGGGAGAGAAAAGGTGATTTAGTCTCGTTCTATGACTCTTTTGTATCTGGTATGTTTTTCTTAGATATGCAGTCCATATTTCTTATTCTTTCCAGCTCATCACAAACAGACCGTGGTTCTTCTAGCTCTCATAGGGAATGAGGCAAGAAAAAGTTCTCCACATTAACTTCCCTTTCTTAGCAATGGAGAGAGACCATCTTGAAGAATTGGTGACACTTAGTAGAGATAGTCTGGAAGATCCTTGAACCAAGTTAAGTGACCTAGAGAGTAGCAGAAATTATGGTATTAGACAACCAATCCTTCAGGAAACAGTCACTCTAGAGAATGCTAAGTCATCACTTGCCACCTTCAGCCAAACAACATTCTTCCTGTACATGTATACAAGGATCACTTGAAGGAGATATTTTAGGTACAAATCAATGCACAATCCTCTACTACACATTTTATACATTGAACACCAGGCATAGTAACCACCATCAGGTTTTCCTCACTGATCTTTGGTTAGGAAATGTTGGAATCCAGAAGACAAGCAATAGGTGGACATCTCTCTATACATATTAGATATTTACTGTGACCAATAAGATGGTGAAGATATCTTGCTTCTCCTCTGAGTTGCTGATGGGAGGGGAATATATACCCCACTCCTGGTCCTGGTGGCTAAAAAGAACTCCACTTCCATCCTTCTACCACTTTGTTTATTCCTGGGTCACCTCATCTTTCCCATTGCAAGGAGACAAGACTCTCCTCTGCTTCCTTTTTCCTAAATTCCTTTCTTTCTAAGCTCCTCTTTAGCTCCCTAACTCATCGTTTCTCAGGTTTTTTAAAATCTCCCTTTAAGACTCCTACTATTGAATGCAACAGTTCAATGAATTGGTATGTGTGTCATTTCTTGCTTCTATGCCCACCCAGCTTATCTCTGCCAAAGCTTGCCTCCTCAGCTAATGCAATTGCTCAACTTGGAGAGCTTCTGCAACAGCACAACCATACCAACCAACCTATCAGCAGTATTTATCTGAAACAACATTAGGAGAACAAAGCCCTCCCAATCACATCCTAGGCACCTGCTGAAACTTTTTGTCCATTGTCCTACAAGTGGCTCCTATTAAGCCTAAAGAAGAAAAGCTAAGCCTAGCAAAAAAAAAATGGTAAGTTGTATGGAAAGCTAGATTTTAACATCTTTAAGATCTTGATTTTGGAAATCTTGAGAACTTCCCTATCCAAAGATTTGCCCTGTAGTGTCATTCACATTATTATCCTGATAACTATCCAATGCTCTTTTCATCATATTTTATTTTAGAAATGTTTTCCTAGTTTGGCTTTCTGCGTCCAACCTTATATCAGATTGTATCCCAAATCTAGTAGTGTGCATAATAAATAAAATGGCCCCAAATTCATGAGATATCTTTGGTGCTCTATGCACTTGATTTGATTTCATTACCTGACTAGACAAAATCAGTGCTAATGCGTGTGGGCTTTGATTTTTCTTTACATAGTGCAGTTTACCCAGTGTTGGTGGGGATGCATTTTTCTCCTTGGTTCTCCTAACAATATTTTCTCCTATCAAGAAGATAACAACATACCCCACTGGCAGGAGAAGTTACTGTATATAAGCATGGATAAAACCCAGAGATGGGCTGCACTTTTGTTGACAAGGGGTTTGCTGGTCATGCGCGCACTTGCTTCATTCACACATGCCCCTTTGGGCCTGAAACACAGCTTTAAACGGGCAGCTAATCAACTCAGGCAGCTCCAGTGAGTATAGCAGGGTGGCGCGGAACTCACCTGGGGAACCTGGCCAAGGGAAAAGTTATTTGTTTAGGGAAAACATAACATAAGGGCGGGTGGATGGGCCCAGCCAAAGATCACAGCAAGGGGTTCACCTGAACCTCGCTGACCATCCAGTAGCCCACCACTGAGAAAACCCCACAGTCACTAGCACTGATGGTATTACCTAGTTGGGTAATGATATGTCTGCAAGCAAGCAGCCAAGCTACAGAGAATACCAAGGACTCCACAGTTTAACCTTGAACTACACATATTCTCTTCTATTGATAACATCATATAAATATGTGATTATGTATTTGCATGATGAAAACGGATGAGAGCATTTGCACAATGATTTTTGTCCAACCTCTGTCACCATTTCCCTTCTTCCCTGAAGATGCCTATGTTCAAATCTGCTCAGTGCAAATCATTTGCAGTTTTGCCTTAAATCTTAACTCTCAGATTCAAATGGAATCTTGCCATTTTGAATCAGAAGATCAAACGGAATCTTTGCCAATTCACACCTCTATATTTCTGATTCAGTTTTTTTTCTGTATTTTCTGAAACTAAAAGGAACTAGCCCTTTTGCTTTATTGATGGCTACACTCTTATAACAGATCTAAAAGGAAGTTTCGAAAAAGAACCTGTTCACCAGTTGTACATCCTGCCTTATCAGCATTTTGCTAACCCATTTTTATTAAGCATGTACAGAGATAGTTTCTCTATTTTTAAACTATAGGAGATTTGCACCCTTTTTTAGCTTTCAGGCTGAATATACACATTCCACAGCACAGAATCTCCTATCTATGTAAAAAAGAAGACCTGGGAGCCATGGTGGTGCAGTGGTTAGAATGCAGTATTGCAGGCTAACTCTGCCCACAATCTATAGTTCGATCTTGACAGGCTCAAGATTGACTCAGCCTTCCATCTTTCTTAAGTTAGTAAAATGTGGACCCAGCTTTTTTTTGGTGGGGGGGGCAATATGCTGATGTTGTAAATCACCCCGAGAATGCTATAAAGCACTATGGGGCAGTATATAAATCTAAATGCTATTCCTATTATTACTTTACCAATTGTTAGCATCCAGATAGACATAGTATTGGCACAACATTTTAAAATTATATCTGTATAGTCTGATCAATGGAGAATTATGTATACTTCATAGAAATGCAGTTGACACTAGCTTGATGTATTGTTTATTGTCCACAATTGGAGCTTTCTTATTTCATCAGAATGTATTGTCCTGACTCAATCATGGTTCTTATTTTTCCAATCCATTTATTTCTGAGTATTAATGCCGAACTCTTCCCAGCAGCTTGCATGAGCCTGGGATGTAAGAGAAAAACGTGCATGTCATTATTGAAGTATACTAGATAAAATGTTACCTTTAGATGAACTTGACTAAAAACAATGACTTGATTGTAAATCTGGATCACAGCTGGAAGCCATGAGCTAAATAGCAAAGCGGATAATGGGAGAAAAGGGGAAAAATAGCACTATTAGGCAAATCAAAGTCTTATAATTTACATAAACACCTGCTCATGCTTAAATTGTCTGAAAGACTATTATTTTAAATCCAGGCAAGTGCTGAAACTCAGTTTGTTAATGTTCAGATATGCTTGTTCCACTGTTTTTATCATCATCATTATTTTCCTTCACTCAGGAAGCTGCTGGGATCAGAATCAGCAAATTAAGTAGTCCCTCTCAGCTGTTTTGCCTGAGGGATACTTTTCCTCGGTGGTGTGGTGAAAAAGATTGATCTCCAGGAAATTTATAATGGGCAAACCTTCTTTCACCCCATGTGAAATAATCGCCACTATTAGACTTGTTCACTGCCAAGCATTTAATTACTCAGATATTCTTCTATATTAAATTATCCCTGAGCTTTCAAATGAGCTCAGCAAATAGCAGGCAATTCAAACTTAAGGAACATCTTGACAGTCACTGACTTGCAAATCTATCATGGACTTCATCAAGCCACCCAATCCACCTGAAGCAAGCTATGTACAGCCATACAGAGACACAGGGCAGAACAAACACATAACTGATTCCAGAAATAAAAGTTGCTTGAATAGGCCTAAATACTCTCTAATCTTTCCAGAAGTTTATGCTAGATCCACTGCATGCACACATGTGTGTGCACGCGCACACACAGACACAGACACACACACATATACACACCCTGTGTCGCATCAAGTCACTTCCACCTCCATATTTGATAGAAATATTCTATGACTGATCTCTGGGAAAGAAGAAAATTGGACCCTGTAGTGAGAAATATTTCATACATCATCTTTGCTACACCTTGGAGGTATTCTTGCCAGTTAATAGCTCTCTAATATTCTCCATGTCCCAATCTTGGAGGTCTTTATTTTTCCAATGGCGCTTAAGGGCCACCATTGGCACAACTTCCTTAATGTCTATGTTTATACTGTGTCCCAATCATACTTAGCTCTAGGGTCATAACCTCAGTGCACATTCTATGCCCCACAACAACTAGAAAACATAGGAATCAAAATATGAAAAAGAAAATGTTTCAAATCCTGAAAACCCAAGCTTGTATAGTGGCAAGCCATCCATAAACATACGAAGTCTTCACACAAAATTGGGTCACAAATTCACATGATCATAGTACCTGCCCCATGGAACAGAATCACCTGGACATTTGGGTGGCCCTGATACTGTTAGTCTTTTGCAAAGCAAAAGAGGAAAGGTTGTTTCCCCTGACATTTGGGTCCAGTGAATAGATGAGCTCTGTAGTTGATGCATTTTTCCCCTTTGAGATGGGTTATTGTTATCTTTGGGCACCAAGGGTTATATGTTGTACATTTCTATGTTTCTAATCTTTGTAAACCACCCACTTCTATAAAATGGGCAAATATATAAATCAAATCAATAAATGTATTTATGAATGTAAATAAAGGCTGAAATTCATACTTCAAGTTTTTTTTTACACTACAGCCAAATTCCATCCACAGCTAAGACAATAAATTCCATATTACATTTGAAGTCCAAATTCTCACTTTTTAAACTACTAATACCATCAATGGGGAGCACAGTGGCTCAGCATTTCAGACTCGGGACTTGTTGGCTGGAAAGCTGGCAGCCCAGGTTTAAGACCCAAATGCCATGTGATGGAGTGAGCTCCCATCCTCACTCCAGCTCCTGACAATCTAGCACTTCAAAGACATGGAAATGCAAGTAGATAAATAGGTACAGTGAGACAGTAACAGTGCTCTGTGACATCACCATGGAAATTTCTTCAAACAGTGCTGACACCATGGCCTTGAAACAAAGATGAGCACCACTCCTTATCATCAGCAAGACTAGTAAACTCTGCAGAGGTTCCTCTGAATTGCACTGAATGTAGATATATTTTTAATATTATGAGCATTCAATAGCTTAATGGAGAAATAGCCCAGGAACATTTAAGACAATAGTTACTTGAGACAATTTAATGGTACAATCCAATAGTTCTTGAGACAATTTAATAGTACGACCCAATCGTTACTTTGCCTAAATACTGGTCTAAAATATAATGGCATGTGCAGTTTTGGACACCCCATAATTTGCCCATGTTACACCACTGCTGCAAAACTTTACTGGTTTCCAGTTTCATTCAAGGTGCAATTCAATCTGTGGCTTATCAACTTAAAGCTCTAATTGACTGAGATGGGCAACTATAGCAAATGAATGAATGAATGAATGAATGAATGAATGAATGATTGAATGGCCCTCTGATGAGAGCATTTTGAAAGCGAGGGGATGTTATGTTTCCAAAATCACCATTGGTTTGAAGTTTTGCTACTGAATATTTTATTTGCATTTATTCATTATATTTCAATCCATACAAGAGAAGGGATTAATTTAAGAGCATTTCTAATATCTGTAACAAGGGGCAATTTTTTGTGCTTGGGCTGGCCATGGCATTTGAGAGACATTTTAAGGGGTGCACTTAGAAAGACAGAACCAAGAATTATGCTAGAGCTAAGTTTGTTTTTTTAAGTGAAGCTAGATCAAATAGTGATTTTGACTGCATTACAGCTAAATATGACTCTCTCAAAGCCTCTTAAATTGCCAGGAAATTGCCACTAAATTTTGACAGCAACTCGTGAGTCATTTCACCTATCTCCTCTCACTTATGACTGTATGACTGTAACTTGTTGCTTATATCCTAATGAGTTTTTATTGACTGTTTCCTAGTGTGATTTGATTGCTTATGATTCTTGACGAACGTATCTTTTCTTTTATGTACATTGAGAGCATTTGCACCAAGACAAATTCCTTGTGTGTCCAATCACACTTGGCCAATAAAGAATTCTATCCTATTTATGAGAGGGTGTTATTTAGAGATCATGGGACAGTGCCAGTATGTAAGTACTTCTTACTACTAGAAAGAGGTGTTTTCAAAAATGGTCTCCTGTGTTTTTTATGACAGTGCAGTTCCCTTTGACAGCTGCCATACAGGGAGTCCTTAACTTAAAACCATTAATTTAGTAACAGTTGTAAGTCACACTAGTTCTGAGGAAAGTAACTTACAACTGATCCTTGCACTCACAATTGGTCCTTGCGCTTACAACTATCACAAACTCCCCATGGCCATACAATAAAAATTGAGACACTTGGCAACCAGCGTGAGCCATGGTGGCACAGTGGTTAGAATGCAGTATTGCAAGCTAATTCTGCTGACTGCTGGCTGCCTGCAATTCAGCAGTTCGATTCTGACCGGCTCAAAGTTGACTCAGCCTTCCATCCTTCCGAGGTGGGTAAAATCAGGACCCAGATTTTTGGGGGGTGGGGCAATATGCTGACTCTGTAAACTGCTTAGAGAGGGTTGCAAAGCACTTTGAAGCGGCATATAAGTCTATGTGCTATTGCTATTTACAATGGTTGCAGTATCCTAGGTTCATGTGATCCCTATTTGCTAACTTCCAACCCATCTCCAAACAAGCAAAATCAAAGGGGGGAAGCCAGGTTCACTTAACAACTGCATGACTCACTTTAAAACCGCAGTGATTTACTTAACTGTGACCAAAAAAAGTTGTAAAATCGGGTAGGCATCCCTTAAATGGACACCTTGCTTAGCAATGGAAATTCTGGTCCCAGTTCTGGACGTAAATTGAAGACTGCATGTACACACTGCAATACAGCAATCCATTACGTCAGTCATCCAGGTCACTGAGCATGCCATCTGTGTTCGACAAGAATTGCAGTGCCACAGATGCACACAGTTGGGGTAGGCTAATCTATATTAGTTTATGGTGACTCTTTTAATACCAGAGGATGGATATAACAATAGTATCTATTTAATCTAAAATAATACTGCAGTAATAATCTCCAATTAATCTACTGGTTAATTGATAAAAGTTCTTCAGCAAAGGAGGAAATGCATAAGATTGTTTTCATCCTGATTTAATTCTTTGTGATATCCTGTGCAGGCAATCGTGTTAAGAGACTGTTCAAAATGAGTTATTTCACTGAGTTCCAAAGATACAGTTGACTTCAGATGTGCAATTCTAAAGGCAGAAGGAACAGGAATAATCTGAACATTGTCCTGAAAATGCTCCTCTGGGGTACCCTTTGTCCCCTTTAGAGCCCTTTCATTAGATAAAAGAAAGTCAATAGCTCCAAAGGTAATTTGAGGAGAAGAGGAGAATCTCAGGTAGACTTTGTCCCAAAGCACATCTCAAATCACTCACCATATTGGGCTGAGCTATTGTAGATAGAAGTGGAAAATTGAACCCTTAAATAGGTGTTTGTGTGTATTTGTGTCGAGTTCTGTGTATTCCAAAGAATATCAAGTGTTGAGGCTTTATGAAAGCATGAATTAAGAACCTCAGGGAGCAGAAGAAATATTGATTTTGCACAGTATGTTGCTCAGTCAAGGAAAGCAGCGAGATAATCAGCAAAAGTTAGCTGCTTGAGATTGTAAATGCAACCCAACCCAATCATATTTCACTTTCAAGGCTGGCACTTTAAAAAAAAAAGCACTTAATTGGCTATCTTGTCTTTCTCTATTGTTGAAGTAATGAGGATGGGGGAAAATGCAACACTGAACCCTTTCAAAATGCCCTGCAAGAACAATACAAACAAATTTCTGTAGATACTAAAGCAATTTCACTGTTGCCTAATCTCATGGACGGGTAATTTTTTAATGGAACACTATAGGTCAGAGAAATATATTGAGCTGTAAGCCATGCCCCTTGCCAACATATGTTGAAGCTGTATATATATATAACACCTACATGCTGCTTATTTAGAAAAGGAATTTAGGTCTCCTTAAATATTTGAAATTCTTCCTGCGCCAGACTATTTCTGCCTTTTGCTAACCTATTTTCACTGGGGGAGATTTCTCTGGAAGCCATGACAAATGGCAGAAGCTTCTCCTTTGAAGATAAGGACAATTCAGGTGTTTTTTATTCCTTTCTCATGTTTTCTTTTTAAAGATGTTACTAGATGAACGAGGATGATTGTCCCAATGTCATTTTCAGTCAGGAAAGTTAGAATTCAAAACCTCCCATAATCCTTAGCAGTGTCTTCATCATCTTTCCAAGCCTCTCATTGCCTGCCATGCCACAGTGTCTGAGCTCTCAAAGTAAAATTTGGCTCTTTAAGCATACGATGAAGAGAGAACCAAAGTTCACACACAAAAAAAAAAATCAAGGGAACTACCAATTAAGGGTGGGTTTTGCCCATCCCACCCCAAATTTTAAACAGGACCACTGACCTGGGCAGGCACCTCTAGTATCTTCTCATCTCATGTGTGCTCATCAGTGGTGGGATTCAAAAAAATTTACTACCAGTTCTGTGGGCATGGCGTGGCTTGGTGGGCATGACTTGGTGGGCATGACAGGGGAAGGATACTGCAAAATCCCATCCCTCCCCACCCCACTAACCTGCTTTCCAGCTCTGTTCTTCTGTGCAGGGCAACAAAAGAAGATCCAGCTGATCAGCTGGGACTTGGGAGGCAGACAAGAGATGGGGTTAGTGGGGCAAGTCAGATGTGGTATTTGCCGGTTCTCCCAACTACTCAAAATTTCCGCTAACAGTTCTCCAGAACTGGTCAGAACCTGCTGAAAACCACCTCTGATGCTCAGGCATATAGCTTGTAATGAATGGCTTCTGGGAAAGCCATGGTAAACTGAAGATGGAGCTGACAACCATGATGGAATGGTGAACCCAATGAATGAATTGGCTTCCTGAACATCTCTCCAGATCAAGGAGAGGACTTGAGATCACTCAGAATACTTCTTGCAGACACTCCCCACAATGAGATAATAAACAGCAGTCTTCAGCTAGTTTTAGAGTTCTGGCAACAGTCAGCTTTGACTGGACCATGGTTCCCTCAAGAGAATGCTGGGTTCACCCACTTCACGTCTTAATCATTTTTATTTGAAATGGCTTCATATTAAGAATTTCCAAAGAACAAGTTTCATTACAGTTGATTATTTTCTTTCAACCTGTAGGAAAAGAAGTTTTACGTAAGTTTTACATAAAACTTTATGGGGGGGGGAATCGTGTTTGGAAATGAGCAGCAAAAGGGGATTAGAATGTTAATTCTGCAAAGCCTTTAGATGGACAAAGGGACCAGATTTTTTTTTAAAGTTTTTATTATTTTTTATATACAACAAATCCATTCCATTTCAATCGTCCATCGATTAGGTACATATTTCAATTATTTAACCATTATTAATGATATTGTTCTTATCAAGTCTAACAATACAACAATAATCACATTCCTGTGTAAATAATAGTATCAAATATATCTATTACATTAATTTCTCTAATTGCTCTATAAATACATCCAATCCCTTTGAATTTATTCTATTTTCTATCCATTGATAAGATCCCATACCATATAGTATTCAGATTCTTCTTTTTCTTTTATTTCTAGTGTCAATTCATTTCTGCACATTCAAATATTTTTTCAATTATTTTTCTCTCTGTCAGTACCTTATCACTCTTCCAATTTTGGGCCAATACAATTCTAGCTGCTGTTAGGACATGTATAATTAAGAAAATCTTTTCAGGCCAGATTGACTAGAAGTAAGACTTTGAAATGTAAGAATACTTCCTGTAGTTTGCTTAAAATGTTATTAAAATATATGAAGATTTTGAGTTTAAATACTCTCTTTCTGGGAAAACGTTCTGGATGACAGAAAAACATGATAAGAGGAGACCCGGAAGCCTGGTTACTAGAGGCAATCAGAAATAATTAACAATTATAATTAAAGAGAAGAACCACTAACGCAGAATGGAGAAAAGTATTTTAACTTTGGAAAAATTCAAGGATATTTGGCAACAATGTATCCAGAATTTTCTCTTCTCTTCTATAATATAAATAAACTATCTGATATAATAAAAATGAACTTTAAATGAACTTTAAAAGAAGAGATAGAAAAGGATATAGTAACTGAAAATCAGGCTGTTTTACATATCATTTTAAAATTGTCAAGATGCAAAAATGATACTGATAAAGATGTTAAACAGGATTTACAAATGAAATCAGCTGAAGTTTTAATAGTTAAAAGAGACACACAAATAATAAACCATAAGAGTGACTTGGATATATAACTTGGACATTTTTTTTAATTTTTGGATTTACAAAAGAGATGTATTATATTTATGAAGGAATTTCTGAGAATAGAGAAAGAAAAGAATCAGCTTTGGGGAGATTACCCAAAAGGAATAAAAATCAAGACCTTTAAGAGTAAAATGAAGTTTGCTTATTCAACCAAGGCTAAAATGTATATGATTCTTTGTTTTTCTAGTAGATTTTAATGTTGTTGTTTTTTTTACTAGGACTGAACGATGAGGCTTTAAAGATTTGTTTATACTATAGATAAGTTATGGAAAGAAGATAGTTTTTGTTGCATTTGTAGAGGCAAGCTGTGCAGTTAAAATTGAGAGAAGAAGATAAAATAAGAAATTAATTTGTGGGACATTATTTGAACAGATTAAAGATTAATTTTTTAGTAAATTGTTGTTTCTCGTAGCTCCTAATGGTTTTTTTTTTTCTTGATTAAGTTTGAATGATGAGGTTTTTAAAAAATTGTTTATAGATATGAAATAAAACATGGAAATATTTTTTCCTTTGTATCTTTAGAGAAAATGGCAATACACTATGAAGTAAAGGAAAGAAATATGAAATTGCTTTACTTGTTTAAAATATATGTCTTGTTATTTTAGATAGCTCCTAATGGACTTTTGCTGACTAACATTGAATGATGAGGTTTTATTATTTGCTAACAGATAAAATATGAGATATGGAATGAAGACATATTTGTTAAAATATTAGAAAAGGTGATTTGGGGAGTGTAGTGTGGATTCCAAGGAGGCAGAGGATGTATTCAAGAGGGCCAAAAGCCAGCAAAGTTTAATTTGATTGGGAGAGAAAGGGCCATGAGCCCTAGAAGCCCTCAGAATATATCTTTAACAATGCAAGTAATTGTTTTAGTTTGGCAAGATTGCTATCTATAGGTGAGGAATAATAAAGGAAACTGCTTAGAACTAACTCCAAATACATACACATACATACATTTTAAATTAAAAATACAAATTACAACAGAATATAATTTCTTACAAATGAAAATGAAAATAATATTCACTTGAATCTGAATGATCTGTGGCTTCCTTCAGTAAACTGACTTTCAGTCAGTGAAATATGGTAAGAGCCACAGTGGCGCAGTGGTTAGAGTGCAGTACTATAGGCTACTTCTGCTGCCTGCTGGCTGCCTGCAATTTGGCAGTTTGAATCTCACCAGGCTCAAGGTTGACTCAGCCTTCCATCCTTCTGAGGTCGGTAAAATTGAGGATCCAGATTGTTGGAGGCAATATGCTGACTCTGTAAACTGCTTAGAGAGGGCTGTAAAGTACCGTGAAGTGGTATATAAGTCTAAGTGCTATTACTATTGCTATTCAGAAGTTGTCTATGTGGGACACAGTGAGTCAGTGAAACATTAAGTCTTTAAAATTTGCCTTAAATGGTAAATAGAATGTAATTTATTGGAAAAATGTAATTTTTAATTTCATCACAATAGGCTCTAGAGTCTTTGGTAGACTATTTGGTTGCTCTTCAGATACAAAAACTGAGACAACTACATTTACATGGAGGCATCAGGGTCAGACTGGCCTCAGTGACATCACTCAAGTCCTATCCTGCTTCTATAGGTAGCAGCATTTAGGTGACTTGCCTAGGCAGGTAACCAGGGTTTTTCTTGATACTTTAACAAAGGGATGTCCAACTTTGGCAATTTTAAGCCTTGTGGACTTCCACTCCCAGAATCAGCTAGCTGAGGAATTGTTGGAGTCGAAGTCCATAGGCCTTAAAGTTGCCAAGGTTGGCCATCACAGCTTTAAAGGAAGACTACCAGAAACCTCACAGCTGTTGATTAGACTGGAAAGTACATATCAGTATTTGGGTGCAAATATTTGGAATATGTTGTGGTGAAAGCAAATAACTTTTGTATATTGTTGCCAAGAAAGCTATAAGGATGTGATTTACATAGTCATCAAGATGTGAGCTAAACTTAAAGGAAATATAATTGTATCTTTTAAAAAGTGTTATGGAAAGAAGAACCTTAGCATTCAGAAACAGAAAGCAGTTTCAGCATATTAGTAGTTTTAACCATTCAGTCATATCTGACTCTTGGCGACTTTAGGGGCAAGTGCTCTCCATGCTACCCTGCTTCTTTCAGTTGTTGGATGTTCATCTTTGCATCAACTTTGATAGTATCAAGCCTGAAAGTTATTTGTTTGCCCCTTCTTTGTGATCCACTAACCATTCCTAGCATCATTGCCTTCTCCGATGAATTTGCATGCATGACATGGCCAAAGTAAGTAAGATGTAGTTTTGTGATTTTGGCTTCTAGTGATGTTTCTGTGAGTTTCAACATACTCTTGTAATAATGAATATAGTGTTCATATTTAAAGCAATATTTCTTTACAGGTCAGGACAATCAGTTTCTAAATTTGATTCAACCCAGCCAAAGCACCTTTAAATCTTATTAATCTCAGCATGGGCTTAAGTGCCCCCCATTAAAATCAGTGGGATACCAAAGGACTTCACTTCATTGGGTCATGCTGCTACTTTTAGTTGAGATCCATACTTTCAGAATTAGGTGAAGGGACATAATAAAAACTGGATAACTACATGCAGCATGTGTTTGTGTGTGTGTGTGTGTATGTGAGCTATTGCACAGATCAATAAGCTGTTCACAAATCCAATCCAGTATGATTGCAAAGATCTGAGCAGGCTCACCTTATTATTGTACTATAGTTCATTTAATGCTGCAACTGTAGTTCATTTAATGCTGTGCTGGCTTCTCTTGCATTTTCCTTATATAAAAGTTAAGTAGCCACTACAAAAATGAATCATCTAAACTCCAGGTAAAAGCCATCACAGTATGAAAGTAGAGCTCCTGCTGTGAAAATGATATCAAACGTTATATAAAAAGAGCTATCCTATTGAAAGCACTGGTGGTTTGTAGTTTACCTCCTGTTAGCAGTTCTATCGGTATCGATTTCAAAAACCTGTTTGGACAGCTAAGCTCAGAATTTTTATGAAAGTTTTTATAGCACGCAAGCTGTAAGCATCTTTCCGAAAGTGCAGTGGCAATATCACTTCATCACTTGTTCAGTCTTCCTCCCAATATCTGTACATGACGGTAACAACATCACACACAAAATCACGGTGCAAGAGCAAAGATCTGGAATTGTTGCAGTTTGGATTTTGACATGCTTCAGTCAGTTCTGAATAGCATAAATGCAATCAATGTGAGTAACCCTAACATTTTCTCAAGGCATTTTCTGGAGAGAGAGAGAAAGGTTGTATTGTAACTTCCCAAGATGCAAGAATAGGATGGAAGGAAGCCCATACCATCAAAACTCAGATGAAGAGAGCAAAGCAAGCAATAACTTGTTCTTTGACTGCTTGTAGCTGAGATATTATCCAGTTCAAGGAAGAAACAGGGAAAATTCAGAGTTATTACAGAAACTATTTATTGTTGCATTGTTTCTCCCTGTATTTCACTTGTAAACCTCCCAGAGTTGTTCAGTCAGGCAGTGTACAAAATTTGATAAATAAATTTTATTTCAGTGCAACCAAGGAAAAAGTAATTGCAACGCCAACTTATACTTATTATATAACCATGTTAAAAGATGGAATTAGTTGTTGTCATGTTGTTAAGTAATAGTAGATAAAGCCACTTGCTTTTAGAACACAGGAAAGATATAGTGATAGCAATATGATTTTTGTGTCTGGGGTAAAAACTGTTATGTATCAGAGTTGGTATAATAGGACAACAATAAAACAATGACAGTTGTATTTGATAAATTAACTTAAAGTATGTATCAACATATATAAAACATTATAATTCACATTTCATATCTGAATTAAAGTTCCTAGGATAAGCTACTTAAGATTACCTATCACAATTCCATAGTCCCAAAGCAACATATATAATCTAATAAATGGATCCTGAATTCTGAACTATCTTGGTGGTTGAGATGCTATAGAACTTATAGGGCAGAAGTGATATGCAGCAGGTTCTGACCAGTTCTAGAGAACCGGTAGCGGAAATTTTGAGTAGTTCGGAGAACAGCAAATACTACCTCTGACTGGAGATTTTACAGCCATGCCCACCAAGCCACACCCACAAAACCAGTAGTAAAACAATTGAATCCTACCACTGTTATAGGGATACGTGAAATGTGGGTATACTACAGTCTTTGCCTGAAACTGAGAAAATGTTGACAGTGCAGGCAAGAGTTTTGACAGTACTGAAAGATTTGGCTCAACTCCACAACCAACTCCATGGGTATGTGGGAATGAAGGCTTAAAAATAAAAGACATGGTTATTCACAGCTGCACATCATACAGATAAATCATGAAAACTTAGCCTTAAATATCATAGATTCCCTGCCTCTAAATCTTAATCTCTGCAGGGCAAAGAAGGAAATATTGCAAAATGAATTCTAAAACCCTGAAGTCACTCCTACCAGTAGGACTTGTATCACAGCAAGATTGGAACTCCCATATTAGAAAACTATCATTGTATATCTGGAAGCTAGGAATGGAACAGAATGGGGCAGAATGGAACGGAACAGAACAGAACAGAATAGCTTTATTGGCCAAATGTAATTAGACACACAAGAAATGTGTCTGTGATGCAGAAGTTCTCAGTGTACATGAAAAACAACAAAGTAATAATAATTATAATCATGACACCAATAAAAGGAAGTAGTAGAGAAGATGAGAAAGATAATAATAATACTTCTGCATACTACATGGATAAATGCACTTAGACATAAGACAGTACTGTGAGAATTAAGTGTTCAGCAGAGTGATGACATAAGGGGAAAGAACTGTCTCTGTATCTAGCTGTTTTGGCACGTAGTGCCCTATAGCGGCATCCTGAGGAGAGGAATTAAAGCAGTTTATGTCCAAGATGTGAGGGGTCTGCAGATATTTTCTCAGCCCTCTTTCTGGTTCATGCAGTATACAGATCCTCAATGGCAGGCAGGCTAGTTGCACTTGTTTTTTCTGCAGTCCTATCTATTGAGGTCTGCACCTGCCCTGTTTGGTTGCTGTACTAAACCAAACAGTTATAGAAGTACAAATGACAAACTAAATGATTCCTCGATAGAAACTATGAAGCTGTAGATGTTAGCTTTATTTGTAACGTGCCTTGTTACATGACATATGTACACATACACATATATGCACAGATTTTGGCTATTATATTTCAAAAAAAGTCATAGAGCTAAAAAAATGTACCAAGAAAGGGAACAAATCAAGTGATATATACAGTTTTGAACTTACAATTTTATGTACAGTATTCTTGCTATTTATCATTCAATTACTTGGGGGCTGCTTCCAGTTTTAATATTAGGAATAGCAATCAGTTCCTCTCCCCCCGCCCTCCAAATTTCTAATTTGGGCAGAAGTATTCTTGAAAGAATGTAATTTCACCAAGAGCTTTCATATCTGTATTATTTGGGTGACCTGGTGATAGAAAAATATAGAATTGCATCTTAGTTCCCATTTATAAGAAAATCTGAACTATTGGTATTTTCTTACCAAAAGAAAAAGAAAAAAGGGAGAGATAAACCAAACTGTCACACACCCTAAGCCAAGATAGCTTTGGGAAAATACGTTGAGAGTCACATTTGATCAGTGAAATGGAGCTATCCACTTTCATACAAATGTAGCTATGTGGCATCTGGTTTTGGTCTGGCAGGCTTGGGGCCAAAGTAACTTCTTATCGTGCTAGAAAATACATTCTTTCCAGACCCGTTCTAGTCAAGCTGATCTACTTCCATGGAGGCTTAAGACATCAACTGCTTCTACAAATTTCATAGGATTCTTCTATGGTCACACTGCATTCTGAATGTTAGGATAACTGCAATAAAATTAAGCATGGAAATATCCTACACTTGAGTAACAGTTCACTATAAACAGAAGTATTGGCATCTATAAACAGAAGTATTGGCATCTCAAGTGCCAAATAAATCTTCAATGAAAAACAGTTTTCCAACTTCCCAATTAGAGTTTAAACATCACTACTCATATTCTGTTGGTTGAAAAGTTTTTATTGATGTGCTTTCTTGTTTTTTTATGCTTACCTTCTGATTAACCTTCGTTAAAGGAAACAATATTAATGTTCCATCTATGGAAAACTCCATAATAAAATTATTGTTGGTAAGATTTATGGAAAAGTGAACTGGGGGAACATTAGAACAAATTAGGCAGAATGGGGATAGTCAGATGTTTGGGTAGGATATAATCCATAAACACTGATGGACTGACTTCCAATTACATTAACAATTTTGACTGTGCCTAAAAAAAATAATTAGATGATTAAAGACGTTTGTGTAAGAGAACTCTCACAGGCAGAGAAAGAAAAGGGGGTATTTCAAAAATATAACAAAGAGTAGATGGATTTTTCAGTCTCATCAGAAAAAAAATAGCTGTTAGCCCTTCAGTTAACCAAAGTGCAGAAAAGAAGTCTGAACAATTCACAGAGACCTTGTCTTATTGAATTCAGTAATAAATGACAGCCTGAGTCCCGCTTACTCACTTTCCAGGATTCTATATCTCACCCTCTTTTTCCCCCCTTGCTTTCATACTTGATAAATGAAACTCCATGCTTCCTTGGTCATGTATTGCTATTAAGGAATTGTCAGCATACACAGTTAACAATCTCTTGTCCATACACACCTAGCACTGCCAGTTGAGCAAAGTTGTGAGCATGCTGAGCTTCTCTGTCTCTGTCATCTTCAGCTGAGAAAGTTGAGAGTTGTGTTTTCTTTTATAAAATGCCCTCCCCAAAAAGAATTCACTTGGGATCCAAGTCTGATGACTTTTCAACATCAGAGGCCTTAGGATTTTTAATAACCTACATTGTTCTTATTTTATCGTGTGTCTGTCTCCCAGGTATAATGTAGGTTATCATTGGCTGTTTGTTTCTATTTTTGTCTGCTTTTATTGGTTTTAATTGAAGGCCAATCAACTGCATGGAATGATGTCCAATAACCATATTTGCTGGTCATAAACTGGCAATCCACAAACCCATTGTTAAAAAAAAAATCCTATTGATACTGGAAAATCTTTTAAGCATTGCTGTAATTGTTTTATGCTAATTCCTAACAAACAAATTATTTGCATTAGTTTTTCCCAATCAGTCAAATCCTGTAAGAATTCAAGGCGATGAACAAGTATGTCAGATCATTATAATAGCAATAGCACCTAGACTTATATACCACTTCACACTGCTTTACAGCCCTCTCTAAGTGATTTACAGAGTCAGCATATTGCCCCCCACAAACTGGGCCCTTATTTTACTAATCTTGAAAGGATGGAAGGCCGAGTCAACCTTGAGCCGGTCAGGATTGAACTCCTGGAATGAGCAGTGAGTTAGCATGCAGTACTGCATCCTAACCACTGCGCCACCATGGCCCTTATTCAACCAGGTTAAATGAATGTCACCATTGCAAGACCTTCATTGCCTACAGCTGATGAAGTTGGCTAGTTTTAAAACCACTGAAAAACAGGATTTCCTCAAATCTATAGTTTCAAGTGTATATCTAAACAGCACTAACCACTAAGAGTGGTTGGAAAATGGAAAAAACTACACATACAAAAAAACCAAATACCTCCAAAGATTTTCCACTGAGGATTGCAGGTTCCTTCCATGTCAAAGAAAATGACTTTTAACTCTAGTGATCATTATTCAACCATTTATTTATAGTGACTTTTTTTAACCAAATAGGAAATTTGGTGACACTCTCCTGCAGATCTCACTGGTACACTGCTTTTTAAAAAAAAAAAAAAAAAGGAAAAGAAAAGGCTACTTTTAATCCGCTTGATTTCAGCTGAGTTATTTCCAAATCTACATGTTGAAGTAATCATTTCTCAATGGAGCTTTGTAAACTTTTCAACTCCTAGAAAGTCACTCGTGCTGTTTAGCAAGGTCAGGCTGTAATGAGCAACAACTGCTTTATTTGCGATCTGTGGCTCTGAGGGATTAATTGTCCCTATTCGGACTCATCCGCAATCTAAGGCCGAATTGTCAAAATGATCCATCGCTTTTGTCCCCAGGCCCATGGCTTCATTATTAAGGTGCATTCTAATCAATAGTAGCATTTTTAACTTTTTGCCCCTTACTTTTTATCAATTCTTATTATCTAATGACTAATACTAAAGTGGGTGCAAGGTTGTGTTGTGTGTTTTTTTTTCCTCCAGAAATGTCACTGACAGATTACATCGGGCCCTCACATGCATTTGTAATTGTACTTGATTACCATTATAAGAGCTGAATGGGAACAAAGAGGGAAAGGCAAGATAACAGCACTTCGTTTATTGGGCTTGGTGTTCCATTTCTTTGAAGGCATCTCATTAGCAATGTTTAACTTTGAAATCAAATTACAAAACCTGGTCTATTTTCCCCAAATTAAACATTTGATCAGCTTCTTCCTAGATATAACAAAACAATAAAGTCTGAAAAACTTATATGAGATCTATTAAGCATCCTCTCGTCTGATGGTAGTTTGCTCAATAGGATATGACTTTGAATCTACGTAGACCAGTGCAAGGATCCTATCGAAGCATGGGGTATGCAGTAATTTTTAAAGAAGGAAATCGTAGGAATGGTGTCCTGAATCATCTTCAGGGTTTTTTCCCTTCCCAAATCTGACATTTTAGCTATTCCAGTACTTATGGACTTGAAGGAGACTTGCCCAAGAAAATGTTCACCCATAAACTTCCTGGAAGAGGAAATAATTTACACTGAATTGTGTCCATAGGATATATTTCTGTTCCTCAAAACAAAACACAAGGCTCAAATCTTATCAAAAGATACTGATACCCTCCACATAAGAAATTCTTTGAGTTGCTTATAAAATAACAAAGACAGCATAATAAATAAATAAATTAGAAGGACCAGGGTTAACTTATTGGTGGTTAATAAATCCTCTTAGTTACTTCAAAATCAGCTCTTTGTGTTTCTACTGAGAATATTCATCAGACACACACTATCAGAGTGATCTTTTGTGCTTGGTGATATAAACTTGTTTTAATAATACTGTTGAATACCACCAACTGTTCCAGTGCTGTTTCTTGCCCTTGGGGCCCAAGGAAATCATCAGAGTTGCCACCAGTGAATGTAAGAAAGAAGAAAGATGTTCATTATTATTGAGCGATATACTAGTTATTTTTGATTGACATACAGGGAGTTGTATGATGTGGGATTCCTACCATGTTCTTTTTAATTAGAGACCTGAATTGTGGCACTAAGAAATTAAAAAGTCCAAAATGGATGCAAGACTGAAAGAAAGCTGTGCTGTAAATATATGCCTGTCCCACTTAAGGATAATTAACTGAAACAACCAGGACAATCATTTGTGACTATTGCATAGCCCTTTTCAAATTAGTTGCAAAGAAGTCAAAGCCAAGTTGTTCATTAATTTATACCCAGTGGTTTCATGTAGAGATAAATGCATACACATCACATATGTGAATGTGAATTTCTGGATAAGCTCTAGAACACACCTGGATAGCATAGCTGTATGTCATGCCTGGGGCCCTGCCAGATATTTAACAATCATGTAACACCTGTGTTTTCAGTCCCAAGCTGCTAGCAAAATCAAATGAGTGTTCAGATCCCTTTTAGACTTCCAGACATTTGTAGGTCTCATAGATATGCTGAGACCAAGTGTTGTAGAACAAATTGATGCAATAATTCAAGAAACTGAGCTCCCACGTGCTGCAGCAATGAAACTTTCTGCTCACAATGAAAGGTAACACTCACAGAAAGTTTTTAGTAGAACCATTGTTCTGGCATTGAACTAAGTGTGACCTTGTCCTTCTTCTACCTTTTGGAGGATCAAGTGAGGGGTGCTATATTTGGTACGATTTTGATGCTATTGTACATGTATGAGAAGAACTGGGGGCTATACAAAATCATCTCCTTGCTTTGAATTAAGAGCACCAGCTTAATTCACTTTCACTTAGCAACAGAGCTAGCCAGTGTCAGGATCAAGGATGAAATGGAGATTTATTTATTTTTTGCTGTGTTCTGTTGACTATAATGCAGATTTTATTCATTTACTCTGCACCATCCTGATTGGCAAGTGGCTCATTTCAATAGCTTAAGTGCTTGGGTCACAACTTGGTAAGTAAAGATACTATGAAAGATATGAGTAGGTAGATTTTGGGCATGGTAAATTTCAAGCATACTGAGTACCAACCAGATCTTGGTGGGGGGAGGGTTGTTAAGTACTAAAAGATCCATATACCTTCTTAGATTATTTGGGGCCTTGAGCCAGAGAAAGATTTGAAATCCTACCCTTACTGATTTATTAGTCTTCTTTTAACCAATATAGTTGTGGTGTTCAGCTCCAAATGGGCAGGCAATAATCAGATTGCATCAGCCTAATTTCGCTTCTCATCCAAGAAGCTTCAGAGAAGAAGCTTCTTGATGAGAAGCAAAACATCTTCAAAGAAAAAACCAGAAAGTCCAGTTGCCTTTTGAAAAAGCACCTTTGGGACAACCATGACCTGGATGACTGAGAATCTCCATAGGCATGTACCTAATAAGACTAGTACCAGAGATTAGTACAGAGCAAATTACACCGTGATAGTGAGATTTAATAGCCACCTTCAGCAATATGTTTGTAATTGTGTCTGATGTATATGGAGAACTTCAATGTCTGCATTAAAAGCCAGACTCTCAAAGGAATTTCTGTATTTGTGCTATCATGTCTTGCTAACAGCAGTTTTGTTGAATTCTCCAGCATTCTTAATTACTTACTGTGCTAATATTATTATAATAGAAGATATGCTTCTGGGGAATCCTGAGAGAGAGGGGGGGAGAGGGGGAGAGAGAGAGAGAGAGAGAGAGAGTACGTACAGTGGGACTTCAGTTTCCGACTGTAATCCATTTCAGGACTATGTTGCAACCCAATTTGGTCATGACTGGAAGCACGACCATCTGTGCATTTGTGGACCAAAACAAAAACAAAGAAATGGTACCAAAGGGGAAATCACCATGGCAAGGAAATTCACCACAGTGATTTTCAGATTTGCTTGGTCGCCACCCAAAGATTTGTTTGCAACCAGAAGCAAAACTGTTCTGAAAATTCTGTCTACCCGATTTGGTCACAAACAGAATTGTTGGTGACCCAAGGTTCCACTGTATGTGCAGACGGCAGTGGAATCAGATAGTGGAGAAGAATGGGGACCAGTCCAGGACTCTGGGGAGGACTCGGACAAGGGTCTTACATCCGATGCAGAGATGGGGCCAATATCATCTGGGAGTTGTGTGCTGACTCCGGAGCCTCCAGAGTCTGGCAGCAGGGTAGAAGGCAAGAGCAGCTGATACAAAAGTGGCTACTCAGGAATAAGGCTTGGAGGTGATTGCCCCTCTCCTAAGGTATAAAGGAAGTGCAAAGGTAGAGAAACCTTTGCAGGAAGCAAAGCCATTTGCTCTATTCAGATTAAACCTTGGAGCTCTGTGTGGACTTTGTACTTTGGTTGGTTTTTTACAGTTAATTTGGCACTTTAGTTGTTGGCAGCAATTCAAAGGAGATAAAGATGGGTGCTTATCTCAAGGGACTGTTTGGGACTCATTACGTGCTGAGAATGAACATAATTCCCAGCACTGAAATAAAACAAGAGTTGTTTGGACTAAGCATGTGTTTAATTACAGTCTAGGAAGCCTTGGTCAGAACACATACACATACACACATACACAGACACACATATATACGTATGTCTATATGTATGTACGTATGTATGTATATTGTTAGTCTTTGAAAAGTATTTGGGATGAATATAAAAGGGATTTCATGTCATTCTTCATAATAGAGACCAATGCAAATTGGGTGTGATCAGAATGATCAGAACGAGGACTGGAAGATGGGAGGAAAAAGGCACTAATCAATCTGGATGGCATTTCCTGCATGTTGTAAAACTTTTGATTCTTCTCGTGGTCTTCCAAGCATAGTATAATTAAAAATGGTGTGCTTGAGATCACACAAATTCACAGCTTGTACTTGCACATGGTTTTCCATTACTGATTGAGCAGAAATTTCCCTGACATTCGCAGAATAGTCCAACTGCCTCCTTTTTAAATGCATCTCTCAATTCCCCTACTCCCCTTTCCTTGACATGTATTCTTCATTATTTTTCATGTTTTAAGAAGCTTCAGAAATAGTACATTGTTGGTACTGACAAACTGAACATACCAAGGGATTTATCTGCACTCAGAAAAGTTACTTTTCCAAAGTCACCAAGCCGTTACACTTTTGGGGGGGGGGAAGTTTGTGGACAGCACCTGTTTTTTATCTGAATCTGAAAACATTTTTTTTCTTTAGTTTGCGGGCATAAGCCAGATGGCAACGCATACATCTTTGAAATGAAGTATCCGTATAAGGAAGCAACACTTTTCAAACTCAGGTCGCTGTTTCTTCTTCATAACATTCAACGAATGAATTTGAAACCTCTTTTTTTTCTTACCTATGGTGTATATTGTACATATAAGTGGAACACCTTGACTTCAGAAGTTGTGAATGCTCCAACACTGGAAGTTGTTAATAAGGTATTTGGCAACCATTGTTTGAAATGGTATAGGCTTTCCTGCCAGAGCAAGAGGTTGGACTAGAAGACCTTCAAGGTCCCTTCCAACTCTAATATTCTGTTATCTAAATTGGAGTTTGAGAGAAAGATAAAATTTAGTATGCACAGTTCCAAAGTTTGGTGTAAGTATCAATAGAGCTGCAATCATGCTTATACCTGATCTGCCCAGGTGCTTGCTTCTTCCCCTTGATAATACTTACAAAATTTTCATCTATAAATAAACAAACAGCAGCAATAAAAAAATTTAAAAAGCCAACTGCAGTCTCTCCATTGAGGAAAATTGACCCAGTGTAGCCCAAATCTCAGGGAAGAATCATGAAATTATTTTGATAAAACTTTTTTAAAAATAATATTTATTAACAATGAATGATGAAATTGAAGGATAAAATCAATCAGATTTTAGATGATAATCATAAGTGTCTTCATTGCAATCCCGGAACAACTGGAGCACCATTTGAACAACATCGATATTGACAAAATCACTTATCAATCAATTGCAAAAGGCAGCTTTAATTGGAAGAGTTTGTATTTAGCCACAAAACCCTTAATATTATTAAATAACATCTGCCTATCCCAGGTACTTGGGAAGGACTTGATAAGTGGACAAAAATACCAAATCCAGTCTAAATATCTGGTTGACCATGTAACCAACTATGATAATAATAATATTTTTTAAAAGCCACTTTCATTTTCTTGAATTTTCCACGTTGCAAATCATATTGTTTCAGTCACCTATCATCAGAACAAAGTTTCACTTTATAAAACCTTATGAAAAATAATGCATTTTCCACGTTGGCATACATACTATTGCTACCACAAATGAAATGGGTATCATTCAGTTTCGTTACACTTCAGCCAAACATGAAATAGAAAAGCACATATATGGGCTCTTGCACATAGACAAACTCTGTGTTGATTCTGCTCAAGGAAAAGAGTACCAATTGTGCAAACACTTTAATTCCAGAGTTGTCTTAGACAGAAGTTTGGACAATTTGTGGTAAGTGTTGAAAATAATCCATTTGATTATTAGTTGAAGGATAAATGATCCATTAAGAGCAATGACCAACTTTAGGATGCATCCAATGAGTGCTCTAATCCTAGGGCTAAATAAACCTCCAGATGGAATCTTGTAATTTGTTAACCTTCTGCATTTAGCCTAAATAATTATCTTTATTTGTGTGACTCTTTCTCTCTGTATATCTATCTCATTCTTAACTTCTTCATTATCAGGTATTGTTTCGTTACATACAACTAAATATTTTCAATATATATTTATTATTCTGTGAAATGTTGAAATAAAAAAAAATCCATCTATACCAGAACACAATTCCAAGGACAGGAATATATGTTATGAACAGAACATGTTCCAAATAATTCCTTTTTTGAGTTAAATGGCATATGCACCATTTTCTTGTCCAAATCAAATGGCATACTGGCATACATATGGTTTTCTTATTTGAAAATAATCTGGAATGTGTTTGCTGAATACAACTTTAAAATATATACAAGGAAACTAAATAGGTTTAGTCTTGTTCCAAGAATAGACTGAAAACTACAATTTTGGTTGCTGACACCAATATCACCATAAACTGCATGTCCAATTCATTAATCACATTTGGATGGTCTGCCAAAAGTTACTTGAAATTAGGTCCCCTTGTGTTCGTGCCCCCCTCCCTTTTCATTCTGTTCATTTTGGAGGGAACGCTTGGAACTTCTCCTTTTGGTTACCATATTTTGTTACAATGTACAAATGTTAGCTAGAATTAATTAAGGTAGTAAGATTTATTAACTGTCATATGTGGGCTTCTTTGAAGCTAATAAATCATACTGTAAATATTAGGCTCTGCAAGAAAGTGTCTATATTGTTAATAAATAAATACATATAGTAACACTACCTGTTTAACATAGTTGTAGGAAACAACGTAGCTGCCTAATGAAAATCTCTTGTGGTTTTTCACACTTTTCATCATCATCAAAATCTAAGAGCATAAGCTATGAAATAATTTCAGTTGATTTATCCCATGTTGCCAATGCCTCAGTAGGAGCACAGGCACCTTGTTGAGACAGTGAATAATGGGTAAGATAATCAACAAACAGTTCCACTCATTGTTTGGAAGAAAAGATGTAGGGGTTGTTTTTTTTTGTTCCCCTCAAAAAATAAATGAGTATGCCCTTAACGTACAACAAGTTCCAATTAAAATTTGATTCCACATATTAAACTCAAGTTGATTAACCCTGTTCAAGAGTTATAGCCCAATTAAAACCAATGATCTGACTAGATGAATCGAGGCTTTTCCTGTCTTTTTAAATAAACTTTATAAGTCTGTGCATCTCTAAAGAAATCTATTATCCTTTTCTCTATACTATCAAGCTTTATTTTCATTTTCTAAATTAAGTTACTAATTCAGAAAGGCCTGCGATGCACATACTTATATATTAATTATCATATTTGTCTGTTTGTCTGTCTGTCTGTGTAATCATCCATCCATCCATCCATCCATCCATCCATCTATCCACCCATCCAGAAAAAATAAATCCTTACACTGTCTAAGCCAAACAGTGTAAGTGGGATCTGCAGTGTGCTAGAAGATCTGTGAGAAAATAGTCAAAGGTTTTCACATCGGACAGGTCATCAGGGTAAGGGCAGGGTAATATACCAACCCAAACATTTCACAAAAGGGAAAGTCTTTCCATCTATAGGACAAACAACTGTAGCCATTTTTTTAAAAAAAATTATTTATATCTTACCTTTATTATTTAGTTATTATTATAGTTATAAAGCAAAGCAGCAAACTTAGCTAATACTCCTTCTTCCTTCTATTTTCCCCACAAAAACAACCCCATGAGTTGAGTGACTAGCCCAAGATCACCCAAGGCAGGACTAGAACTCACAGTATCTGGTTTCTAGCCAGCTGCCTTAACCACTAGACCAAACTACATGGTCAGTACAATACTAGACCTGTCTATCCAGAATCTCCATTTAATTTAGTTGTTTCCTACACTCAAATGGATTTACCAAGCATTAGTCAGAAGGTCCATATAAAATCCCTGCCTGTGTTGAAGATGTTACCTTATTTTGCTGTAGAATATTATACTGTAATATATTTTGTGGCACTTGGATTTTAAATAAATCCAGCTTCTATGCACTATAAGCATAAGAGCTTGTACATCATAAAAAGTATAGTCATTTACCTGTCAGTAATATTAACTCTAGTTATGTTTTTAACAGCTTATAATAACATAGAAAGTTAAATTTATACTCTGGTTTCCTATTAAACAAAGTCATGCAGTTCAAGAAAGTCCACCATGCAAAATCAATGACAGTTGAAAGAAGTAACAATCGTGTCATAAACCCACCATTTGTGATACTAAATAACTTTTTTTCACGCAGTCTACCTGGTTTTGTTGGCAGCTTTGAATCCACCAGTGGCTACTTATGCAAAAATAAATAAATAAATAAATAAAGAGCGGGGAGGGTTACTAATTAAATTTGTTTATGTATGTTATCATGTGGAGCACTCATTTCCAGACATCAAGCTATGAATCATTAAATAACCACTAAATTGGTCTCTGGAGAGAGATCATGCCTTAGAGTTGGGCAAGTCCCCACCCCACGAAAGCCAGGTGTGTGCTCTGTGGTGACTGCTTTAAAGGCCCTGATTTGGTTCGGCTTCACACTGTGAAGTGAGAGGTAGGAAATCATGAAAACACTGACAGGCCTCCCATCAGAGTTACTCCTCAGTTTGATTAATGAGGGCATTTGAAAGACAATTAGCAAAAGCAGGTTTGGCTGAAACTAGCTTATCAATCAGACCCCCTCTATTCAAAACACCAAAGCCTTTTCTTTAGCAAAGAATGGCACCAGTGGATCCTCAACAACAGACTTTTCCGCCGCATTTTCAAAGGAAAGCCGCACAATGTTGCAGACCCCACAAGTGAAAAAATAAGGCTTTTGTAGAAACTCAAACCCTCAACAGCAGCCAGACCAGAATTGCCACCGACATACCTGCAGATGTTAAAACAGTGTATAATACCAGAAGGTTATACCAATTGTTGAAAAGTTTATTTTAAAAAAACCTCAAAGGACCCACAGCTTTCAGTGCAATAGGAGGTTCACAATAGGAGGCACAGATCAATAAGAGGCACACATAAAAGTTTATACCAAGGCGAAGTCCATATGGTTGGTTACTCATCAAAAACTAAGAGCATAAACTATGAAATAATTTCAGTTGGTTTATCACATATTGCCACATATTGGATGCTCTCCCAAATGTATAGACTGCAATTCCCAGAAATCTCCACAGTCCACATAGCTGAGAATTCTATTCCAACAAGTTAGAAGACACAAGGTTCTAGAAGGTAAGCTATGATGGCATCCTTGCAATCCTGATCAATTCTTGGTAATTCTATGGATCAGCTCTCTTCAACTTTCTTGATCTTGTGCAGCTTCTTTCAGTTTTTTTATGCTCTGAGTCTGGTTGGTATCAGTCTTGATGGTGTGTAACCACTATGTTTTTGGCAACATCCTTTCTTTTCACAGCTGACCATTCTAAACATTACTGTCTGTTCCAATAAATTTCAGTGCCCGACAAGACCGAAATAAGTAAGATTGAAATTTTGCCTTCCAAATATGTCTGCTTTTTTTTTTTTTTTGTTCTCCAGTATTTACTTGTTTGTCACCTATGGTGTCTAAGGACTGTGCAGGAGACCTCTTGAAGGAGCATTCTCTAGAAGGTGAGCTTTATAACAGAATAAGAGAATAATAAGAGTTGGAAGGGATGTTGGAGGTCTTCTAGTCCAAACCCTGCAAGTAAGGAAACATTTCAGGCATATGGTAGTAAATTGTTTCATTGGTTAATGTAGGATTAATTTATGTAGAAGTTTCATTCTATGTTTTTGAAGCCACACTCTTCCTCTAGGGAAAGATTTGTCCATTGTGTGAAGGTATTTATATACTCCTCTTCACACATTTATACGAATAATGTCTAGAAGGTACAGTCTGAATTTGGGATAACCTTCCATTACTCCTTTAAGAAGAAAACACAGACTAAAATCATTAACATCTTAATCCTAATCTCATATATCCGAACTATAGTTTGACATCTACGCAATATACATTTGAGTAGAAATGTATACAATTGGGATGCAAATATGAATCTATATTAACTATGGGGAAAAAACATCAGTTTTGCATCTGTAGAAAAAAAATGGGGAGAGCGTTACAGTCCCTGAAGTTGACTATAAAGCAATGGATTGTTAGACGCATTGATTGATTATGTGCCATCAAGTTGTTTTGACTCACAGTGACTGCATAGATATATTTTCTCCATGAGAATCTGTCCCTAAACTGGTCTTTCACAACTTCCAATATCGCACTCATCACCCCTGTAATTGAGTTCATCAAACTCTTTGCTGATCATTGTCTTCTTCTCTTTCCTTCCATCTTTTCCAGCATTAGAGCCTTTTCCAAAGGATCAGGTCTATACATGACATATCCAAAATAGGATAATTGAAACATTGTTGTAAAAGATGGCCAGCTTCTAAATCATATTAAAAGTTACTACATTAATCTAATGTTGTTATACATAACTATGTTAATGCATAATCCTTTATTTTTTCATTATTCAATATTTTGCTACCTTCTTCTAATAGTAATAACATTGTTTTGGAGCATACCTAATAACATCCTTTTTCAAACTCTAATCTCAACCTCTGATATTTATTTTCAATGTTGTATTAGATAGAAAAAGGTATAACAATATTCCCCCTACTACTAAAATTTGTATCTGTTATAATTTTAGGCTGGTCTCTTTTTTTGTAAATCCTTCCTTGGTCCCCTGTGCCGATCACACCGCGACGTCAACCAGAAATCTGTCTCTCTCTATCTTGTTAAGCAACCAATACATATGGACCAATTTGGGCCATAGCACCAAGGTTTGGCATCAGGTTTTTATTTAGAAATCAACTAAAATTATACTACTTTCCTGCACAATATGCTCCAAAGCATTTAGTGTCCTTTTCTGACACTGACAATGGAAAGAAAGAACAGTTTCATTTTCCATTCTTTCCTCAAGTTATGCCATTGGATTATTAAAACTCATTTTCTTCTAATGTCTACCTTGATCCATCATTGAAAATATTAGCTGCCATTCCTCAATTCCTTATGCTTCAATATACTTATATCTATCACCTATTAGGAATCAATATTCTTATCTTATCAAAATACAAATTTTGACTTTGGAGTTAGAAAATGAAAATCTATGTGCCAACTGATGTGGAGATGAGTTGGTGCATAGAATCTATGGAATTTATTCACAACCATCCAATTTTGACTGAAGAACTGAAGAAGCTTCTTGAATGAGAAGCAAAATGTTTTCAAGAGGAAAAAATCAATAAAATCCAATTGTCTTTTGAAAAGCACCTTTGAGACAACAGACATGTCCAGCTGTGCTTTTTTTTAAATTGCATAATGATTAAATTTGTCTATTGTGGCATCTTTGAACAACACTGCAGTGTGAGAAATGGAGATTCATAAATTCCAGAAGCCCTCAATAAACCTGCTTTCTTTGAAGTGTTTCTAGATTATTCACATTTCTGAACCAAAAGTGCTTTTTCAAGAGGCAACTGGATTTTCTTTGCAGATGTTTCTTTTTCTATCCAAGAAGCTTCTTCATCTCTGGATGAGAAGCAAAATGTCTTCAAAGAGAAAACCAGAAAGTCCAGTTGAAAAAGCACCCCTGGGACAAACATGACCTGGATGACTGAGAATCTCCATAGTCAAATTTCTGAAACTCTTTCCATACTAGAACACTCTTTAAGAGCAGAATTTACTTTTCACACATGGATATTAATGGTGTCTTGCCTTGTTTTCCAGTTTAGGTCTAATTAATGACTAAAACAGCTCTAATAGTTAGTTACTTATAGTATGTTCAGGGCCACTATTACCAGCACACTTTCACTGTAAACATGTTGTGCATTGACAATAAAGGTTTGAACTTTGAAACTTTGGCACCTCTACCTCTTCGCATTTCTATTTCCTTCAGCTGGAATGTCCTTGCAGGTCTGTATGAAAAGAATTGCTGTATTAACAAAACAAAAAGTATACCAGTATATTTTCTCTCTATTTAACAAAGGACCAGCTTATCCCAATGCTATTTACACCATCCTTTTGATACACAATAATAAGGCGGCTTTCTGTTTGCTGGAAAGACCTTAATGTCTGTTTAAAGGCAAGGCTCTCAGCCCAATGGGGAATATAAGGAAATCATCAATGCTGGAATGCATAATATTACATTCATAAGAGGTGGATTGTTGCATGGAACTCTCATCCTTCACATTTTAGATATGGCTTGGATCCAACTATCTAATGATAATTTAAACAATTTTCCTAAATTAGTAGATAAATAGATAAATACAGTTCTGATCACAAGATGCAGAAAAATGACCTTGTTTCCATCTTCATTTTGCAGAAGAAAGTCATACTCAGCCTACGACAGATGGCTTTCACCTGTACGAGAAAGTGACAGAAGAAGCATCTTGGCTAATGTTCCATTAAATATAATTCATATAACCCTCTTAGATTTCTTCCATGTGAGTTAACTTTTTTCCTTGGCAATTTGCTCAAGTGGAACATCTTAGAAAGAAAAGCAAATATGTTGACCTCCCTCCCAGGCTATGATTTCTTTTGTCAACTAGAAAGCCAAACAAAGGCTCTGTATGGAAACTAAATACTCTGGTTGGCATAAATTCAAATTGGCTGTCCCACACACACACTTATTGCATGAAATTACAATGTCTTGAATAAGGATTAATCATCCTAATGGACTAATTATTGTCATTTAAATACTAGTAATTTAACTATTGCTGCACTGTAGCAAATTTGGAGATCAGAACATATTCATTCACAAAACTATATACAGAGAAACTGGAGGGAGGGAGAGGCAATCTCTTTGTTCAAATATCCTGTAGCTGATTATAAAAGGTTTTTAAGTTTTCACTGTTTTTCTAGATAAACAAGTTCATTCCCTAGCACTCAGCTGTTAATATATAACGCCAAATCTTCTAAACTGGGCATGATAAAGGTTTTTTGGAGGTCAACTAAAATTTTACACAACAAATTCAACTAGTTTTGGTCCAGGAAAAAATAATAATACTCAATAGTGATTTTAAAAAAATGTTTTTAACACCCACCAGTGCCGTGGTAGAAACGTTCTTAAGCTTTTTAAAAACAAAAAACAAAAATGTTGGCCCTGTCTTCAAAATGGCATAGTAATTTTCAGAGTCGCCTTCCTGTATCAAGCAGCTGAAGGAAAAAATAGTTGATACTAGGAAAATCATAAAGAGATCCTGGATCCTATTTTCTTTGATGAAATGCCAACTTTATTTTAATTTTCTAAATTATAGCAGTTTTCTGCAAGATTTGCATTTGAAATCAAAAGCCAAAAATTACTATTTAGCTGGACAAAAATATGTGATTGCATGTACCTGTATGTAACATGAGAAGTTCCTGTATTTCAAATGGCCTTCAAAGTCCACTAAAAGGTCGCCATTATTGCCTTCAATTTTTATTGGGGTTTCAGCAATAGGGAAAAAGAAATTGTTTGTGTTCTAATATACACATCCCAATATGCAAACTCCAAAGCTTCTCTTTCCCAATAGAGCTACATTATTTTTCTTTCTTTATTTTTTTTTGCAAAATGATGTTACCCGTATCTCTAAAAAACAATTAGACAGGAATTTGCAAATCTATATTTTGAGACCCCAAAAATCCACTGATTAATTTAGAAAGGCAGTGGAGAATTGCGATACAATCTTTAACATACAAATAAGAAAGCAACGTGTTCAAGAGAGAGAAAAATTAATCAAAAATGACTATAAGAGAAAAGGTTTAATTTCCTACTTCTGTGCTACCACAGTTTTGACCTAAATGTGTTTCCCTATTCATACCTATCATGTTTCAGAAGTACTTATCCTATTTTGCACGAAATGTTTGTAATTTAATGCAGCTTCTATTTTCTCCAATGACACTTCACCAAGGATTATTCCCAGTACAATATGCCTATATGGTATGCTTTGTTGTTTATGCCAGCAGATAAATAGATTATCATGTTATATCAGATAGTATAAATCCTAAGAATTTAATTGATCAGCAAAATCCACCATAGCAGATCCCCACAATACATCCAATATAGCATGAAAACTGTACAGGTAATCCTCGACTTACAACCATTTATTCAGCAACTGCTCAAAGGTGCAATGGCATTGAAAAAAGTAACTCGTGACTAGTCCTAACACCTATGACTGCACAGCATCCCCAGAATCACATGATCAAAATTTGGCAACTGACATGTATTTACAATGGGTGCCACGATGACGATCACATGATCACCATTTGTGACTTTCCCAGCCAGCTTCTGACAAGCCCAGATTTTCTTAACAACCTCATGGTTCATTTAACAATTGCAGTGTTTTGTTTAACAATGGTGGTGAGAACAATGGGAGGAAACTAATCAAGAAGAGAAGCAACTTAGAACTAAGGAAAAATTTCCTAACAGAACAATTAATCAGTGGAACAACTTGCCTCCAGAAGTTGTGAATGCTCCCAACACTGGAAGTCTTTAAGAAGAGATTGGACAACCATTTGTCTGAAGTGGTGTAGGGTTTCCTGCCTAAGCAGGGGGTTGGACTAGAAGACCTCCAAGGTCCCTTCCAACTCTGTTATTCTATTTTATTCAATTACAAACATCAGGCATGGCTCACTTAACAACCTATTTGCTTAACAATGAAAATCCTGGTCCCAATTGTGGCTGAGGCCTACCTGCATGCATCACCTTCAATTCACTTTTCAGTGTGGTTTATATATGCAATTACCAGCAATTTGCCAAAGGCCAGTTAAGTGTAAAGAAGTTAAATAAATGGTCTCCATATGTGCGGTAGCTTTGATAGTACCTGGGCAAAGAGCAATGTCTTCTATGTTATTGTGCCCATCACCCTGAAGTTAGGATTGTATGTAGTTGTTGAGGTACAGAGTTTCTATCCTGGTTTGATTGACACTTCTTGTAATACTGGAACAAATGCTGGGCTAGCCACATGTCCTTGCCTGCATCTACAATAAGGTAAGAGTTCTAAATAAGCAAAAATAATAATAATACACAAGTTCAACGTTACTGTTCAATATTTGGAGTTGTGTGATCTAGCATCTTGTTAAAAGATGGGTTAAAATTGGCTCTAATTATAGTGAATATAAAAATATTCTCCAAAATAGCTTTGATATCTACAACAAGAATCTTGTTTTCAAGAAATATTCCTTGGAACTAGTAAACAGCAAATTTATTATCTAAAGTAATAGACTTGCCTTTAAAACTTGCTATGGGCAACAACACTATTAGGTTCATTCTCTTCCAGATAGTCTTCCCAATAGTCTTGATTCTAATCTGCATGGAGATTCTAGGTACATATCCAAAATTGCTATTTTGCATAAAACCGCTTGTAGCTTTTCTCTATAAGTACTGGAGGCTCCTTGGAATACTTAGATATAGACAGGTCCAAAATTAATGATTTTGCTTCAGGTGTTATAGATCCCTCCCTAGACAAGGTTGACCATGATGAATGAACACTTTCTGTAGACGTTTGATATAAAACTTGACAAATGTTTACACGTGTGTTTTGACAGACACCTTGTGCATTTTTTTAAATAATAGAATATATCAATGTCTATCTGAGAATTGCCTTGGAGTGGTCAATTTAAACTAGCAGAAAACTATTTCACCCGAACAGTCTATGTTGCAATTATATGCAATGCTATTCCACAGTAATATTCATATTTCTGTGAGGGATCTCTGTAAAAATATTAAGTGGAGGAATTGATAAAGATGTTTGAATTTTGTTTTTGTTTGTGTAACCTGAACATTGGAAATGTTGATGGAGATAGATGGGAGCTTGACTCAGAAATATAGGGTATTCTAATCCAGTCAATTATTTCGATTCATTCATATGCAGGAGAGTAAAGTTTTATCAAGCAAAACAGATGGCTGAATGTTTCTACAATGGCACCTTCTTCCATCTACTAAAAATGGAAAGTGTGTGGCCTTCTGCAGATTATGGAACTTTAATTTCCAACAGCACCAATAAACATAGTTCAGGTGAAGAATGCTGAAACTACATCAACAACATTCGGTGGATGTTCATCCTTTAAGGTAGTCCAGACAAGAAGTATGAACCATGACTACTCCTGCCACCTTTATTGTAAGGTTACAGTAACAGAATCTTGCAAGTCTGAAAGCACTTCTCTTCTTTTCTTTTCTTTTTCGGAAAAGTGGGGAGGGCCCTTCTGAGACGCTTCCCACCCCTGTTTTCCTTCTGTGAGCTGAGGTATCTTTTACATGATAGTTGTCATTCAGTATAAAGGATGCAACTGTAGAGGTGGTCAACAGTATTAAGTAATTAGAGCAACAAAGATGATTAGGGGACTAGAGGCTAAAACATATGAAGAACAATTGCTGGAACTGGGTATGTCTAGTCTAATGAAAAGAAGGACTAGGGGAGACATGATAGCAGGGCTCCAATATCTCAGGGGCTGCCACAAAGAAGAGGGAGTCAAGCTACTCTCCAAAGCACCTGAGGGCAGGACAAGAGGCAATGGGTAGAATCTAATCAAGGAGAGAAGCAACTTAGAACCAAGGAGAAATTTCACGATAGTGAGAACAATTCATCAGTGGAACAACTTGCCTCCAGAAGTTGTGAATGCTCCAACACAGGAAGTTTTTTTTTTAACAAATTTTATTAATTTTTAAAAAACAATATACAAACAAACAAAACATAAAATATAAGAACATAAAACATCTTATTTAGAAACAGCATAATTCCAGATTATCACGCTTCCATACAAACACAATTTGATATACATATTTATCTTATAAATTCAACTTCATATCTTTTTCCAACTTCTCTCTATTTCTCCCTTTCCTTCTATTCAATTATATTTCTTTTGTCTTCTATATCTTTTTACTTCCATCTGTCTTGTTTACAATTCCATTGTTCTCTTCCAACATTCTTCTAAAATTTTCAAACATAAACAAACAAAGCACAAAACATAAATACATAAAACTTCTTTTTGGAAAGTGGCTTAACCCCGGGTTACATCTTTTTATACAGACATAAATCAAATTCATGCTCACCTTATATACTATTTCATATCTTATTTAACATTCTATATTTTCTATATGTTTTCTCGCCTCTATTCACTCTCTTAATTCTATTTTATTTATTTCATCTCAATTTAAATCACTATACTTGCATCTTTTGTCCGTTCTTTTTCAATTATCTATTTATTTTTTCTTTCTAATACAATATTTCTCCTGTAATACTGGTTGAAGTATAACGCCTTTTTATCTTTCCCCTATATTTAACACTTCAAATAATACATACTTTCCATATTGATTCTGCTTAGTGCATTCTAAATACTACATTTTAAAATAATGAAAAAAAGAGAAATTATGCTTATAACATAGTAAAAATCTTAGACATTTTATACATTCCCTTTAATGTATTGTTAACTCATATAATATTCCAATTTTCTAACTCTATTTCAAATACTAATATCTACAATACGGTCTTATGTACTTTTGCAGAATCTTTTTTTTTAATTATATTTTACCCTTTATCTCTAAAAAAAACCTGTTTTTAACATCTTGTTTTAAGCCTTTGTGACTTCTCTTCCCTTTTTCCCTTCCTTTCTTGTCAATTCTTGCCTTTTTACGCCCCCCAACTCTCAGTCTCTGCTCTCTTAGTCTCCCCTCTCTGTTGTGTTCGTCTTTTCTGTTGCTTTCTGACATTGTATCAATTTTTCACCTTATTTTTCCCTTTCTTGGTTGCTTTTTTAAGTTCTGAATTCTCCATTTTCTTTCCCCTCTTTCTCTTTTCTTCCTCAGCTAAGATTATTTGTCCATTAAAGATGGCTTCTTCTTCTGCATCCCAACTTTCTTGTTGTTGTAAATCCTGATAGGTAGAAATTGCCATTTCTAAAAAGTGAAAAATAGATCCAGAAGAGCCCTTGCCTTCTTGTTCCTCTTCTTTTAACTTTTGGAATTCCATTTGCAATTCTTCAACAGATAATGCCATTATAGAAAAAGTTTTTTTAAAAAACAACCCAAATGTTTTTAGTCTTTCAAGGAATGATTTCCAAAAGTCACAAAGTCACAAAGCAATCCAAATCAGGACAAACTGTTTCATTTAACACTTTCTCTTTTTATATTGTTCTCTTCCTGGGGTAGAATTCAATTACACAGTTCCAAAATAATTTTTTAGAAGTCTTATTGCCTTATTTCTAGTCTTATAAGCTCCAAGCCGTCTCCTCCAATAAAATCTTAGTATAAGTTCTTTACCTCTCTCTTCCCACTTCTAGCAAAAGAATTTTAGTTTTTAATGCCAATGTTCAAGGATCTTTAATATCCCCTTGACTTTCAAGCTTAGTTACCTTCTGTACCAAAGCAGGCTTTTCAGATTTCCGTCTGCTGTTTCCATAGGGAAGGAGAGTGAGAAAAAATAACTTTCCCTTTCTGCTTTCTTCCGCCGCTTTTACGATCTTCTTGGGAAGCAGTGTATCATGTAAAGGATTAAATTGCCAGGGTATTTAGAAGTTCCTTATTGTCCCGGTTCAGCCAAAAACTTTCACTTTCTCCGACTTCCTCCTGCACAATCTTGTCCAGCCGCAAGCTTCTTTGTGGCAGCCATTGCTGACCGCTGCTCCACTGCCTTTGGAAAAGGGAGTTGTGCTGGCTGAGGAGGTGGTTTGCGATACCCCCAAGCCACTACCCGGATCTCCCCTGTCTTCGGTTGCCTCTACGGGGCAACCATAGCCTCCAAGTCCAGCTGGATCGGGGGCACTCCAGCAGCGAGCGCAGCAGGAACTGCGCACGATCGCGGATTCCTGCCGCCGCCAAAGCCTAGCAAACCGGAAGTCCTGGAAGTTTTTAAAAAGATGTTGGATAACCATTTGTCTGAAGTGGTGTAGGGTTTCCTGCCTAGGCAGGGGGTTGGACTAGAAGACCTCCAAGGTCCTTTCCAACTCTGTTATTCTATTCTATTCTAAGAATCTGGGAGTGCAGATAACTAACAATCTGGTCTTGCCATTATTTTATTTTATTTTATTTATTAATCACTTACAAGATAATAGATATAAGTATAAACATGAGTAAGAATACAGGAAATAGGTATGAATAAATGAGACAATAGGACAGGGACGGTAGGTATGATTGTACATTTATGCACAGCCCTTATCCTTATCCTTAGTGAAGTGTGCAAACCAGTGTCTGCATTTCCTGCATTGGATGAAGAGAGCACATCTTTCTCCTTCAGTCCTGGCCACTTTTTACAGAGGCACAATCAAGAGCATTTTAACAAACTGCATCACTGTTTGGTTTGGTGGCTGCAGTGCCTCAGAGAGAAAGTCCATTCAGAGAATGGTAAGGACAGCTGAGAAGATTATAGGAAGCTCACTTCCCATCATTCAGGATACTGGTTATAAGTGCTATGTGCTTAGAGCTCAAAAGTATTGTTAGAGACCCCACACATCCACTTCATGGTCTGTTTCTGTTGCTCCCTCTCTGGGAGGAGGTTTCGAAGTATTTCTAGCAGGACTACCAGATTGTGTAACAGTTTTGTTCCCTATACCATCCGTCTGGTAAAACTAGTAAGATTTGTATCTCTCACCATGTACATGTATGCATCCAAACTAGACTGTGTTTCTCTGTCTCATATAATATATGTAAGTATATGAATAATTTTGTATTTATTTATTTATTTTGTCTTGTTTATATAGTATATATTGGAGGTGGTGACCCTTTGAGAGCTGTATGCAACAAAATTTCATTTTAATGTATTCCAATTAGTGTACATTCAAAGTGACAATAAAGTTATAAAGTCTAGGCTGCAGCTCTTCCCCCTGTCTTTCATTACATTGCCACATACCATTCATTACATGTTTCCCCTTCTTCCTCTAGACAGAACAACCTTATGAAGATTATTTGAACATCTTTTTTATCCTATTCAGACAAAATAAGTATTGGTAGATAGTTGATATACTGGTCCTGGGTTAATTGACTTTCACATTTCCAAATCTAGATGGATTAACAACTGTTGGGACATTCTTAGTGAGGCCTTTCCATAACCTACTACTTGGACATCACTTATCAGCCACATACTAATTTCATGGGTTTCACCTAGCTTCACAAGGACAAGATCTTTTTCTATAAAAACTCTGAATAATCTCAAATAGAAAAACCAAAACCACAGTGTACAACCTCTAAGAAAACTACAAAGAGTGATCTGTCTATTAGGAGTCACTCAGTGACATGCAGGGGTGGAGTTCCTCAATGGATGGAATATAATCAAATAAGTCTTATTTGAATTCTATATTTACCTTTGAGTTTATTCTGCAAATCTACAGAGACAGGAGAAAGGTTAGTCTTGTCTAAAAGTGGTAAGAACTAAATTCACCCATCTCCATTTTATTAAAATAAATCTGTAGAACCCACCCATAATAAAATCTTATGGAATAGAAAGTGTGACTTGCCAAAGACAATGCTTTACAATATTTTGCTTCTTTATTTCCTGTGCCGGTATACCAGAAGTGTTTAATTTGAAAGCATTGGAGCTTTTTCACATATCACAAAGAAAATTAACAGTAAGACAGAGAAAAGTTTTATCCCTGACCCTGCACTGATGAAAGAACCCTACTATTATGTAAAGCATATCATGTAAGCATAAGCATAAAATAGGCCTTCTTGGAGCACTAGAGATTTGTATTTATGGGCCAATCTGGTGAAACTTGTGGATTATGGAAGACTGTAAGAGAAAGTAAATGTAGTGAGAATCTATTAACACCACAATTCGTGACAAATAGAAATATTACATGCTTGTGAAACTGAAAGAAAGAAGAAGAATGTAATAGAACTGAATAGTAACAACAACAACCTGGTTCATCCAGGCGATGTGATTAATACATGCATGGCAGCAAACACGGAAATTTAATTCTCAATGAAAAGGTTTAAATGTATTTTATAAGGTACAAAGTGGTGTGTCATTTATGAGTGTGTAGATTGATTTGATTAGTGTCAATGATGCTAACAAAAAAATACAGATGAATTTTGGGGAAAACCTTCGGAGTTCCTATGATCTGAGAGAAGTTAGTTTAGGTACATGGATAGATTATGTTTTTCAACAAACTAGAAATGCACACAAAAAAAGAAGATTATTAAGATTCAGTAATAAGAGAGAATGGCTATTCTTTAGTGACTAACTTTGTAGAGAAAGGTTTGTTTTGAATGTGTAGTTTAAGCATTTAACTGTGTGCTCATGTGGTTAAAAAGAAATCTCAAAGGATGATTGATTTGATTGCTCAGGATGAAAGACTGAAGAAATCAGTGAACAAGATAAGGGAGATGACTAATTTTGGTGTGGGGCAAAACTTGGGTGGAGTGGGGAATCTGTCCAGAGTGGATATTGGAAAAAAGAGCCACAGAGGAAAAGGAAGCAAGTGAAAGAAACCAGAGGGAAAGCAGAAACTCTTCAGGAAGTAAAAGATCAGTGTCCCAGCAGAATGAATCGAAAGCGCACATAAGGAAAATGTTGTAGATGTTGTTTGGAACAAAGTGAAACAAATCTTCCAAAGTGGCATAGAAATATGTAGAAATACACCAGTGGAAAGTGATGTTTGGAGAGATGACAAACTGAGAAACTAAGTGCATGGAGAGAAAAATGTATATAAGACACCGATAGGTGCAAAAGATGAAGACACAAGCAAGGCAGTAAATAATAGATATATAGTTCCAAAGAATTTCAAAGAGAGCAAGGAATCAATAATATTTTTTTTTAAGGCAGAGAATGCGGAACAATATTGATGGAAATAAAAAAACTTTTTTGAAAGTGGCTGAAAAGAACTAAACAGTAGTGATTAGAAAAAGAGGTAAAGGACTGCTGGAAGGAATACTTTGGAGATTCGAATGGAAGAATAATGTTACATTGAAGGATAGCGTTGAATGAGCACTATAGATGCGTGTGTTTAAGAAAGAGAGATGAAAGGGAAATTGTAAATTCTGTGAAAACATTAAAAATGGTAAAGTTATACAGATGGAGGTGGTATAACTGAGGAAAAAGTTAATATATGAAATGGTTGTATGACTTATTCATTGTAAATATGAAAACTATGCATCTGTGCCTGATGACTGGGAGAAGATTGCTTCTCGAGGCAAAAGATACACAATGAATTCAGAAAGTACAGTGGGATTAGTTTGTTACCTGTGCCTAAGAAGATGATTAACAGAACTGACAATGAGGTAACAGTGAACAAAATTTGGAAAGTGCGTTGTGGCATTAAGCTAGGCAGAGAAGATGAGCAGATTTTTTGCTCCACAGTAGATCCAGTAGAAATACAAGAATTAGTGCCCGAAAGAAAGGTCATTGGATGTTTCTTGATTTACAAAAGTATATAATGAAATAAAAAGGCTTGGAATATGGAACTTTTGCATTTGCTTTGGAACTTGAGATTGCTTTCCATTTGCAAAATGGCTGTTGTATGGTGAGAGTAAAGCATTTACGAGACTTGACTGAATGTTTAGTGATGACTTAGCATTGAACAGGTGCTAAAACAAGTTTGTGTCGTGTCCTTTTGGCTGCTTAATATATTTATGGATAAATGTTAATGGCATTCAAGGTACCTAAATTCAGGACATGAATGTGTGTTTTAATAAAAGTGATACTGTGTCATTGGATGAGAACAGAAATGATTTGTGGTGAATATTAGACAGGTGGAAAGATAACATCAGGAAAATGGCTTTGAAAGTTAATGTATCTAAGTCCAAGCAGTTGTGTTTGGCAGGAAAAATAATTTTGTTTTCCTTAAATGGCAACAAATGAAAGCAAGTATATGAATTTTTGAAAGAATGGACAAAAAATGTTAAGTTCTGTAAATATTAGTTAAAATGTGTTGCAATGAATTAATGTTTGTCAAAAATCCCAGAAATGTCTATGAATAACAGCATGTTTCTGCCAAATCTGTTCTATAGAAGTGAGAGATGAGTATATCAGGAGCAATATAAAAGAAGTAGAACATAGTTAAGAAATGAATATTCTATGGTAAAGATGAAGATATAGGAATAAGAGTAAATGAATGCTGAATAAATGTGGCTTGATATGACTGACCAGTGCAAAATAACTTTAGGTGGTTTATAATACAGAAGTAATGAATGGGAATTACATTTCAACCAAATACACAATGAAAGGATTAATAAATCAAGAGAAAATGAACAACCAAGAAAGTTATGAATGGATCAAATTAACCGTCAAAAAGGGAGAAATGAGAACCAAAAACAATTAACATATCAATTATATATAAAAAAATGGCTGGCAAATATAGAAAAGTGAAGAAATTTTAGTTACATTATTTTCTCTTCTAACTTATCTTTTCTATTTAACAATTTTCTTCTCTTACTACTTCTTATTCTTTTTCTGTTCTTTGCATATATTGCTTAATTTTAAAGGAAACCGTATGATGGGTATGAAAGCAGAGAAGTACTTTAAGACATAAAAAGAAAAGAAATGTTTCCAACTCAATTAATTTACTACACTTTAAAATAATATAAAAATAATCTGTTCTTTTAAAGGAAAGGGAAAATAAGATTATTATTATCAAGTAAAGAGGAAAGTTGTAAGAAAGTACAATCTAAAAATTCCAGAGTCTGCCTTAAGGCATCTGTTTATTACATTTACACCTTTGCTTTTTAGAGTCACATTTAAATATTTCTAGTGCAAAAAGTACAACACGGGGCAGTCACTTTGAACAAAATTTTCAACACCAGTACATAGAGGAAAAATAGGTGGTAACATTATAATCTAGGGTTATACCAAGAATGAATATATTAAAAAGTATTTTTGCAGGAAAAGATTGTTCTGTTTTTAATTTTTGTTGCTGCTTTTTCTATCCATAAATATTAAGAAACATATTTCAGTGTGTAATAGAATATAGATATAAAACACCACCAGTTATATCATAATTACATGGCAAAATGTGATTTCCTTGTTTTTGCATTAGATGTCTAACAAAACTACACATGAGACTGGATTGAGACAGTTGGAGTGGCTAAATAAAAGGGCAAGGAACAAATAGAGTACCAAATTATATTTCTTCCTACCAATTTCCCCTTTTCTAAACAAAGTAAACATCTACTTAAGGACATATTTATTCTGTATCTGAAGCTTAAGTGCCTTAAGTGTGTTCATCTAAATAGAGTCCCTACAAAATTTAGATAAGCACAAACATACGTCAGCAACCCTGAACAGCAGAAAAAGGAGAGAGATCATCTATACATCTTCTAATAAAATGGATATCCATGCAACTTCATCAAAAAGTGCCTGACCATTCACTCCAATATAGCACAAGCAATACAAGCATGTAAAGGATAACACTGCCATACATCAAAAAAGCTCAGAAACCAACAAACTATTAAAACCATATAGTATCAGCATAGCCCACAAACCAACTAAAGCCCTCCAAAACATCCTAAGTAAATGAAAAAACCCAGTAGCCTCAGAAGAAAAAACATCGACAACATGCAATATGGAGACTGCAACAGCCACTACACAGGAGAAGCAGGCAGAAGACCAGCAGAGTGCATCCATGAACACCAACTAGCAGTTAGAAGATATGATGAAAACTCTTTAATTTCACAACATATGGGCAGATTTAACCATAGTTTCAACTGGTGAACTATGACCATCCTAGACCAAGCCAAGTTCCAAAAATGCTAGAAAATTCCTGTTAGCCTGGGGCTCTGATTGGCCATCAGTAAACACATAGTCACAAACAACATCTATATACTATGCAAAAGAGACAATCAACAAGCCAGAAAGAAAACAAAAAGACCAAAACACCTCCCCACCAGCAATCAACACCCAGATGGGCATAGATTAGCACCAAGACCAACAATCAAGAAGTAAGCAATACCCCAATCAAGCAACTGCCAAGCAAACTAACAGTAAACCAAAGAACCATTAAGATCACTCCCGCCAACCCTGGCAGGGCAAGTCATTAGAATATAAATTGAGAGCAAACTCCATGCCCTATTAACACTGAAGATATTAGTTAATTTGAGTAATGAAAGAAAAGCAAGAAAACAAACTCAGCGATCACCAAGGACCACTTTCAACCCTGGTCTACAAGCAGTCTCTTTTATAGCAATATCTCTTAGACTTATATTCTGCTTCACGGTGCTCTACAACCCTCTCTAAGCACTTTACAGAGTCAGCATATTGCCCCCAACAATTTGGGTACTTATTTTACTGACCTCAGAAGGATTGAAGGCTGAGTCAACCTTGAGCCTGGTGAGATTTGAATTGCCAAATTGCAGGCAGTGGGCAGGCAGCAGAAGTAGTGCATCCTAACCGCTGCGCCACCACAGCTCAATAAGTTAACTTAAAATATTATTTGACACCCATGGTATTATTCAGATCTGGTATGATGAACAATGAAGAAAAAAATCTAGATAAATATTGTCATATTAGGCAGAAGCTTTAGCATACGGCCAGAAGAAACTTTATTTTCATGATGCCGTAAAATATGTATTTGTTTACACAGATTATGAAATACATCCCAGCTCCTAGATATATACACACACCTGTATACCCACACCTTTCTGCTGCTCCACCATCCCTGATATTTTTGAACTTAGGTTTGTAATATCATGCTTATACCACAAAACATGAAAGTCTCTAAAAACAAGTGTAATTTAATAGTTCCCTAAAGTTAACAGAATACAGAGTTGGAAATGACCTTGGGGGGTGTTCTAGTCCAATCCCCTCTTCAAGCAGGATATCCTATACCATTTCAGACAAAAGGTTCTTCAATCTCTTCTTTAAAAACCTCCAACTTTTAGAGGCAAATTGATCAATTGTTCTAACTGACAGGAAATTTCTCCTTAGTTCTAGATGGGTTTTCTCCTTGATTAGCTTCCATCCATTGCTTCTTGTCCTGCCTCCAGGAGAATAGGTTGACCCCATTTCTTTGTGGCAGAGCCACAAAGAATTTTGGATTTTGGATCACTGCTATCAGATGATGTTGTGCTATGAGAGATTCTTACCTGGTGGACTCCACCATTTCGCTTGAAAAGAAATCAGCAACTACTTCACTGACATTCATATCTTAATTTCCTCATCTATCCTCATGCTCGTTTTATCAGGTCACACCTTAATTCAGTGCCCTCCAATTTCCAGAGTCAGCTACTAACAATTCTTAACTGACAGTTATGAAAGTTGAGTCCCATCTCATCTATAGCAGGGGACGCTAACTGTTATTGCCTCTCATTGCTCAACCACAACACTGGCGACGAGGATGGGATGGCTACCAGAGGCAATTCGCAACAGCTGAAATCACTAAAAAGCCGCTGAGCCGCAGCCGCGCCGCCGGAGAGCTCGGTCAGCAAGAGCGAAAGTAATAGCGTCTGTAGCCGTTTGTTAGCAAGCTACAGAGGAAAGTGAAGCGCTGCGAGCCGCAGCCGCTCAGCACAAAAAGAGCGCGAAATTCAAACGGCTGTCATTTGGATTTCTAGCCGGAATACAGCGCGGTGCTGTTATTCCGAGCTACTGACACTCACGCAGGCACGAATTTCAAAGCGCTATCAGAGGCGGCAAGCCATCACCGCCTACGCTCTCCAGGAGCGCGAATTTCAAAACGCTGCCAACAGCCGTTGCAGCTTAGCTCAATTGTAGCCCAGAGAGAGAGCAGAGAGTCTATGAAGCCTCTCCAGAGCTGTAGTCACTAGCCTGACAAGAGCACAAGTGCCATTTGTTGTCCCAGAGAGATTTCTCAACAGCATATCACGCAGGAGTCCTCATCATGAACTCCAACCCAGCCTTCCCACCGTTCAAGCCGGAAGAAGAAAAATGGGAGTCATACAAGAATCGTTTTAACCACTACATCGACGCTATCGGTCTAGCTGATGCTGGGGAGCACAGAAAAAAGTCATTCTTCCTCAGTTATTGCGGGGCCATCGTTTTTGATACCGCCACAGCACTCGTCGCTCCACGTGAGTTAAAGAATGTCCCCTGGGCAGAATTGCTAGAAATTCTCACCAACCATTACTCCCCCAGGCCCTCACAAATCGCGAGGCGCTTCACCTTCCGGATGAGGAAGCAAGCAGAAAAGGAAACCGTCAATCAATATATGGCCGCCTTGAGGACTGCAGCCCTCCACTGCGGGTTCGGGAACTATCTTGATGACATGCTCCTCGACCAGCTCGTCTGCGGGGTCAAAGACCTTCACCTCCAGAGACGACTACTCGCCAGGAAGGACCTCAACCTATCCCAGGCCGTCGAGGAAGCCTTGGCAGCAGAGCTGGCAACCCAGTCCGCCACTGAAATTCAAGGCCCCATTCCCAAACAAAGCTGTACCACCATTCATTCAGAAGAGGTAGTCAACGAAGACGACCCTAACGATCAAACAGACATCCACCGCCTCACCCATGCCAAACAACCACAGGCAGGAGCCAGGCTAGAAACCAACAGCGCACCCAAGCACATCATCCTATGCCTATCCTGTGGCGGACCTCACTCGAGAGCTACGTGCAAATTCAAGGGTGCCATCTGTAACCATTGCCACAAAAAAGGCCACATCGCTAGAGTCTGCCAGGCCGCGCACAACTCAGCACAAAAGGTTCCTTCCTTTTCCCATTCTGGGCCTCAAAGGCAAGTACTAAATTGTCACACTTGCTACCATGCTAACCACACCTGTCACTCTATTAGTAAAATAACACTTTCCGTTCTATTAGAAGGTAAACCTTGTCGTATGGAGGTTGACACGGGGTCAGCGCTCTCAATCATCTCTTGGAGCACCCTCAAGAAAATCCAGCCCAGACTATCCAGAAACCAGCTCCAGAAGTGCCAGATCTCCTTGAGGGATTACCAGGGAAAAGACATTCCAGTGCTCGGCAAAGGCAAGTTCCTTGTTAATTTTAAAGCTTTTAAAGGCCACCTGCCTCTAGTGGTAGTTAACGGCAACCTCCCCAGTCTTCTGGGGCTTGATTGGTTCCCCTACCTCGGCCTAGGGTTAACAGGAGTCCATGCTGTCTCAGCTTCTGACACTGACTCCTTATTCACTGACTACTCAGACGTATTCAGCAATGAGTTGGGGTGTTATAATGGTACCCCCATCTCATTTGCAGTTGACCCCCAAGCGGTTCCAGTCCAGCTGAAACCGTGTAGAGTCCCATTCGCCATTCGGCCTAAACTGGACGCAGAGCTCGATAAATTATTAAAGCAAAGGGTCATTGAGCCGACAGACTTCGCCAAATGGGAGACGCCAATTGTCACACCCCTTAAAAAGGATGGCAGCCTGAGAATTTGTTCAGATTACAAAACAACAATCAACCGCTTTCTACAAGTTAGCGCGTACCCAGTCCTGGTCATTCAACATTTACTGCATACCTTTGAGCCTGGCAACATTTTTGCCAAATTGGACATGTCACAAGCGTATCAGCAGTTCCCCGTTGACAACCAAACGGCCGAACTGCAGACCATTGTGACCCACAGGGGTGCCTTCCGGTGCAAGCATCTCCAGTTTGGCGTAAGTGTTGCCCCAGGCATTTTCCAATCCCTCATGGCCTCCCTGGCGTAGTACCCTACTTCGACGACATATTGGTCTCGGCCAGGGACGGACCCCAACTCTTTCAGAGAGTCAGAGCAGTGTTAGACAGGTTCAGACAGCATGGCCTCAAATTAAAAAAGGAAAAATGTGCCATTGCCACTAGACAGGTGGACTTTCTGGGCTATAGAATTGACGCCTCAGGCATTCACCCCCTAGAATCCAAGGTCAAGGCAATTCATGAGGCACCCACGCCAACCACTAAAGCCGAGCTACAAGCCTTTTTGGGATTATTGAACTTTTATGCATCATTTCTACCTCACAAAGCATCAGTAGCAGAGCCTCTACACAGGCTCTTAGATAAAAAAGCACCTTGGCACTGGGGACACAAGGAAGACACCGCTTTTCGCGCAGTCAAATCACTGCTCACATCTGACGCGGTCCTTATTCAATTTGACCCACACCTTCCACTGGTACTAGCCGCGGATGCTTCCCCTTTTGGGATTGGCGCCGTATTAAGCCATAGACTTCCCAACGGCTCTGAGGCACCGATTGCCTTCTTTTCCAGAACGCTCTCAGCAACAGAGCGTAACTATAGTCAGATCGACAAGGAGGCTTTTAGCCGCAGTGGCCGCGGTTAAGAAATTTCATGAATTCCTGTTTGGCCACAACTTTGAGCTAATCACGGACCACAAGCCTCTCCTGGGTCTTCTTTCCGGGGACAAGCAGACTCCCCAAGTGTTGTCTCCCAGAATGACGAGGTGGACTTTGTTCCTGGCGGCTTATTCGTACAAGCTCATCCACCGCCCAGGAAAAACATTAAGTCACGCAGACGCCCTCAGCCGCTGCCCCCTGCCAGCTCCAGCAGAAGACCCGGCCCCGGTCCACGCCATCTTCGATGTCACCGAGCTTGACCTCCCTGTCACCGCTCTTGACATCGCCACCAAATCTAAGATGGACAAAACCATCGCCCAGGTACTGGACTGGGTGAGGAGGGGGTGGCCGGGCTCTAACCTCTCAGCCGAATTCACACCTTTTAAGACCCGTCAACAGGAGCTGTCTAGCATACAGGGCTGCCTGTTGTGGGGCACCCGGGTGGTTATTCCGGCCTCACTTCGCACACCAGTCTTAGAGGCACTACACGAGGGCCACCCGGGCATCGTCCGGATGAAGGCGTTGGCACAGAGCTACGTCTGGTGGCCTGGCCTGGACGACGACATCGTCAAGTGGGTAAGCTCATGCCAACCCTGCCAGGAATCCAGACCATCTCCTCCAGTCACCACCCCCACAAAGTGGGAGAGCGCCAACGCACCTTGGTCAAGGCTACATATTGACTTAGCGGGTCCGATACACGGCAAGACCTTCTTGGTGGTCGTAGATTCATACTCAAAATGGATCGATGTGGCCCAACTATCCACAACCACCACGCTAGCAGTTACCAAGGCTCTAACTCACCTATTCGTAACACACGGGTTACCAGATACCATTGTATTGGATAACGGCCCCCAGTTTGCCTCGACAGAATTTAGCCATTTTGCCACAAATCTTGGCATCCGACATATCTTCACGGCTCCCTTCCATCCTGCCAGCAACAGATTGGCAGAACAAGCCGTTAGATCCACAAAAGAAGCGTTAGCCAGATTCAGCAAAGAAGATTGGCATCACAGGCTCTCCCGTTTCTTGCTGAGCCAACACTCGACCCCTTGCATGGTCACCAACAAATCCCCTGCAGAACTTCTAATGGGTAGACGCCTAAGAACTGTGTTGGATAGGCTCCACCCTCACTATTGTCCTGACACCCCTCTCGCTTCAATGACGGGGGTCAGAGATTTTGTCTTGCAGGAACATGTATTTGCGAGGAACTATGCCGGAGACCCGCTGTGGATTCCAGGAGTGATAGTAGCCATCACCGGCCCCCGGTCGTACCGAATCCAGCTGGAAGACGGCCGCATCTGGAGGAGACACCTGGATCAGCTAAGGAAGCGACAGGGTACCTTCGCCAGTGTCGGATCGTGGGCTCAGGTCGACCCCCAGGTGCCACACCAAGCTCCCATCGAAGACCATGCCAGAGCCTCTGCACCACCTCCACCCGGACCTGGGGAGTTGGCAGTAGACCAGGACTGCCTGATGGGTCCGCCACCGGCACCAGTAGACGGGACCACAACATCGCCAACCAGAAGCACCACACCGGTGCCAGTGCAAACCCCAGAGCGAGGCTGCACCCCATCACCAACCCTACCGGGTTCCTTGAACTCTGAGACACTTGGTAACTCACTGGAGTTACGACGCTCGGGGCGCCAGCACAGACCGCCCGCTTATTTAAGTGACTATGCATGTTCGCATCTGGGGGGAAGGGGTGTTATGTCCCTGGAACTTGCCAAAGTCCCCACCCAGGTCCGTTCATGCTGCGGGGGCGTTTGCTGCCCCTCATTGGCTGGCCTCCCTCGACAGCCGGCTATAAAAGCCAGCTGCAGGGTCCGGCCAGCCGCTGATCGTTGTGAGCCTGCTCCAGGCAAGGCTAACACGTTCAGTCCTTTATTGCTCCAATAAAGTCTTGTTGCACCCAAGCCCTGGTCTAGCCTCTCATTGCTCAACCACAACACTAACCTTTCGGACCTCAGGGACTATCAAACTCATAATTTTAAATCCTGTGGACCAAGAGACCCTGGGAAAATCCCCAAAAGAGTCTGCAGGAAAATTCCCTACCCTGTTTTCCTAGTGATTGATCATTCTTTATTTGGGATCACAGGATACCATCTCCAGCTCCATTCTCCGGGGGGGAGAGAGAGAGAGACTCTTGGTTTCATGCAAGGGAAGCAGCAGAAGCTGCAGAAGTCTTTCTTTCTCTCCTCCAAACTCCGCCAGAAATGAGTCCTTGTGAGACTTGTCAACTGGCACAGCCTCTTGGAGCAGGATGCCTTGCAGGGTCCCAAAGACTAATTTCTGACGGAATTTGGGGGAGAGAAAGAAAGACTTTTGCTGCTTTCCTTGCGTGCACCAAAAGCAGAAGAAGAAAGATGCAGAAAGAAGCAGCCCAGTGGCCAGGCCAGGCACATGGGGTGAGTGGGGCAAGTTCCCCGCTCCACCCTTCCCCCCCCCATCACTATCTTGTGTTGTTCGCAATGCAAGCAATGTAAGCCTTGTGTTCCCACGGGCCATATGAGGCCTTGTGTTCCCGCACAGCTTGGATTAATTGCTTTGGGGGATGCTTTAGGGGTGACATTTCTCTGCGGACCACCAAAATTTTCTTGTGGAGCACCAGTGGTCCCTGGCCCACTGGTTGGCAACCACTGATCTAGAGGGCATGATTTGGAGTTGGGGACTATTTGAAGCCTCAGGCCTGGTATCTGAATTGGTTCCAAATAAATCAAGCTGGATTTTATAAGAGACTTCCTGTATGAAGTATTATTTTAATATATTTTTTTAGTTTTGTGTACACAAAACCTGCATGTGCACACCCACACCCATGCATGCACTTTTAGGTCCCTAAGTTGGAGAAACAATTTTCACTACTCAGCATGCAAGCTTTATGTTGGAAGGAGCAAAGCTTTATTTCTCTGACAAAGCCGTTCATGAGATATATGTGCTAGACCTACAGCAATGAAGAACTGGACAAAGCCTCTCTGAAGCTAATTGTCTGTAGTGAACCTCTTCCACAATATAGTTTGTTTTTATAACCTCTTAGTTTTCACTAGACTGTAGTCACAGTTGTGACAGCCCAAAGAAATTGAACTTTCTACATCGTTTTCCCTAATACAGGCTGCCACTTAGTCCTATTGTTATTAGAATAATTTGCTCCCAAGTTCTGCAATGAACTCTGTGCCCAAGTAATTAAAGCTCTTAAAGTTTCTAGTCCTTTGTTTAAAGAATTCGTCCTTGTGCTCTCTATGCCCCATCAGCTACCTAATTAGCAGAGCCTTTGCGTGATTAAAAATTCTCATAGAGATTCTGCTGGATATTTGCCACTCTTAATGAGTGTTTATGGACAGCTGGGAGCGGGAGTTGGCTCCCCCCTTCCAGGACCTCCAATGAATTCGGCAGACCTCTGCCAGGGCCCAGGAGTGAAAGCTGTCATTTTAGTAATGTGGATGAAAATTGGTCAAAAGCACCGTGGTCCTTGAGGAATGAAAGGCCTTGAAATATAAATGAGGATGAATATTCATATTTGGTTCAATCAGAGCCAACTATTAATATACATGTCTGTCAGTAAGAAAAGTCAAACTTATTCCTTGTGCTTGGCATAATTTTGCTCCTGATTCACAATTATTCTGTAGTTCTTAGTTTCACAGCCTTTTCAGCTAACTTGAGTTCTTGTATGGAAATTCAAATGAAAATGTTATTTTAGCCAAACCCATAAGTATCTTTCTGTGGCTTGAGTTAATGTATTTGCTCTTAAAAGCTACTTGGATCTTCATGAAAAATTCTCACTACAAAACCTCAGTTTTCCCAGGCTTTAGTCATCATGAAATACAAGTAAATAAAAGTTTTATAAAATGATCCATCAAATGGGAGTTACACAGGTATAAAATGATCCATCATATGGGAGTTAATAGGTCAAGGCTTCTTCACATTTCAGTCATCAGTGTGCAAAATGTCAGTGTCTGTGTGACTGAGTTTTATATAATTTATGCTATATAAGGTTGCTGTAACCTTATAATAAAGGGAGTGTTAGGAGTTTGGGGTTTTTTGGTCTGGACTACCTCAAAATACTGACAACTATCTGAAGGACTTCTTAAGTGTACAGTGCTAAGAACCACAACTCTTGGTGTTCAGTGCAAAGGTATCCTATTCACAATTGCCACCTGCTCTCCAGTTCTACAGAATACATTGTAATGACCTCAGGTTGATCTAAAAATATATTTCCTCACTAAAGGTTTTGAATTTCTGAACTCCTTACAACCAGTAGTTCTGTTTTTCATGTAACCAGGACAATTCATCATCCAGAACTTACATTGGGGGTGGCGGGATTCTGCACCCAACCCTCTAAAGCTGAGAGTTCATTTTCAGCTAATACATGAAACCTCTACTGACTTTTTTGGTACACTGTACAGCAAAAAAAAGTTTAATATTATTTTATATTATTTCTGATTTAAACTTCCTTGCTTAAGCTTAGATCCACCCAGGAGGTGTTCAGCATTGCTTTAGGTGGGCCTCTAAATCATTCTTTCAACTTAATTCTACTTGCATGTTTGTAGCTCAGTGTGATAGAATTAGAAAGAATGGGAATAGTTCGTATTTTAGCAAATTTATCATGGAAGACTTTTGTCAAAAGAAATGTTCCCTTCATAATACCACAAATTAATATGGTGTGCTCTGGTTCTATCTGGTACCATTCTGAGATACCTGGTAACTCATATATACTGATACCTCGGTAATTTTTAGTGTTTTCAAGTGCTAAGAGAATGAGTAGTATGAGATTTTTTTACATAAATAAAATAATGAATCAATACATATTTAAATTAATTTCCCAGTAGCTTTAATGCCAGACAAGACAGTTCTGTGCCATCTCCCAGAAGAACATCTTTATTACCGTCCAGGATCACACAAAATGCAAGCATACAGCACAAAGACACAATCAATACCTTTAGTACATATCATCAATGACCCTCACAGTATACACTAGCATAGAACTGGACTAACAAACAGGGGAATACTAAATAGCATACTATTTAGCTGACTATGTCAAATGGTACATTTATTTGTATGACATATATTAATAACGGTCAGATTTCTGGATCAATATTGGCCTAACTCTCCAGGCAACACACAGAATTTTGCATGTTGAGAGGAACAGATCTTTTCATATCTGCCAGAAGCAAGTGCATATAAAATTAATTAAATTTACCTGCTTTATTTATTTAAAAGCTGTGGGTGGGAGGAACACAATGAGAATACACAATATTTCAGGCTTCTTAGGTCAAACTCAGAAAAAGCTTCCCAGGTATTCAACATGACATGGCTAGGTAAGCTTTATATTATATTAAGAGAAAGCTATTTTAAGCAATTGATTGCTGTTTGTTGACCCAGAAGGAGATGATTTTGATATTTTTTATTTAGTTACAATGCTTCTTTTCCCCCTCTTTCTGACAGCTTAATTAAACATGTTCCTTGAACTTCTCAGGATAAGCAACAGTTGGTTGTTAACAATGCTGATATTCCTGTCCTGAGAAACTGTAGCTCCCTGTGTAACTGCTCCATATTTTAGGTACCAAATAGAATGAACAATGCAAGAAGACATTCCTCATTGTTGCAGATATTCTATGCACATGATCAAAGAATTTCCTTGAGGGAAAAGCTACAGAATTCACTCTCTGAAAATTGTTGCTCAATTTTTTCGACTGAGTGAGTAATCAGCTTCCAACTAACACAATCTAGGAAAAAGGAATACTTTGTACTCTTCATTGAGGCTTTCTATTGACAATTGAATAGTTACTACAAGAACAAACTAGGCACAAGAGGTTCTACTTTATTCTGTTTGTTCAATTTCTATGGCCGAAATGAAACAAACAATAACAATAATTCAAAAGTTAAATTACATATAGCAGCCAAGAATAAAGCACTTTAGCCAAGAAACTTTACACACTCTGCATACAATTTAGCCAAGAAACTGTACACACACTGCACACACTCGGGGTCCTAGGCCCAGTTTGTCTAAAGTTTGTCTAAAATGGGCAGGATACAAGTGCTGTAAAAAAAACAAAAATCAGAGTTACATGGAGTCTGAGTTTGATTCAGTGCTGTTACTTTATGTTCTTAATGTGAAAGTTCCTAATTTAGACTATTCAGGATTTTGGAATGGAAAAGCAATTGCTATGAGAAACATTCAGAGGTGCAGTCAAGACATTCAAAGCTGTACCACCTTGATATAACTATATTATATAGGTCACATCTTATTGTTTCCATCATTATTGAATGTCCTAAATTAATTTATACCATCTACCCACAATTCCAATTCTGAATTAGATAAGATTCATAAATACCACCAAATTATGATTGGTCTGTAATTTGTTGAATAAAACACAATCGTAGATTGAAGAGAACAAAGCATGTAAATCCCAAATCCCCTGGTTTATAAACCACAGTATCTTGGTTCCCACACCACATTAAGCTAAAATCAAACATATGATCACTTAGTGCTTTGTGTGGACTCCTATTAAATCTTTCCCTCGCTTTACTTCCTTATATGACACCAAAGGCATTACTTAAGGCTTTTAAACTTTTAAATTTGTCAGAGAAGAAACTAAAAACTAATGTGACTTTTTAAAATCCTCCATTTCCAGAGAACACACTTTTTTTTTTATTTAATTCACTGTATAAATAATTAGTGTTTTTTTTAAAATCAGATTCACTAAATGGAAAAGATATATTTTAGAATTAGCCCATTTCTGGTCTTCTTTTCCAAAGAACTATTCCAGTCAGTTGGAATCAAAGGCTGATACATTCACTTGCTTCTTAGTTTTAAGTAAAAAAGAAACGTTGTTTACTGAAGAAATTTTACAGGCAGAAAGTTCCAGATGCAGTCCCTGTGGTATTCAGGTAAGATTAGGAATATCTGTTCAGAGATCCTACAGAAATTTTTGCTGACAGCAGAAATTTCACTGAATTAGGCGAACTAACAGTGTGATAGCCTTTGAGATTTCCAATTCTCCCTTTTAAACAATCATAATAGAAACAAAAATAGAAACAAGTTCAATCTCTTAGGGTCTTTCCACATACAAGCTGGGCTTCCAAGTCTTCATACACTTCAGACATTCTTCACTTTGGCTACTGCTCCAGAGGAAGTTCAGCCAAGATAGATTAGACCAGTATATAGACATTAAAACCAGCTACTATCTTTAGCACCTTGACATTGGCCAACCAAGGAGAAAAGGAGAAGAACTTAGAGCACAGCAATATGAAAATACTGTTGTTTGTTTATTAAATTTATATATGCCACCCATCTTTCAATTGAATGACTCTGGGTGGCTTACAACACTATAAAAACAAGCATAAATAAATTCCAAATGTTAAAAATAATAAAATTAATGGGAAATTTGGTAAACTAGGAACCAGAACATGAATGGTTACAGAGTCCCAAGATTATGTGATCACAAATTTGCAACCTTCCTAGCCAGCTTCCAACAAGCAAAGTCAATGGGGGAAGCTGGATTTGCTTAATGACCACATGATTCACTTAACAACTGCTGCTATTCCCTTAGTAACAGAAGTTCTAGTCCTAATTGTGGCCACAAGTCGAGGACTACCTGTATTGCCTTTTTCAGAGTTCACTTTTCTTGTAAATAAGCTAAATGCTTCCAATCACAGTGGTATTCCTACAATGGAGAAGAAACTTGTAAATGTCCAAATTTTACTTTCTGTGGAAGCAGCTTTAATTCAGAAAAGAAATTAGATCAGCTGCTAACAATGGCAGGTTGAAAAATGAAGTGGAAAAACTTGGGACAAGTGTGGGAGCATATTAGTGAGGCAATTAGGTTTGGCAATAATGATTTATCACTTGTAGTAAGGTCACATCTTAGAAATCTGTGCCCCTCGCAACATTTAAAACTGTGCTAAATCAAAAAGTTCAGAGTCAAGAGAAGTGAAATATTCACAGTATTATGGCTCACACCAATTTCTTTAACATTAGACAATATTTATAAAGATGATACTAGATTTATATTTCCATTTATAGAGCATTTTCTGAATCTTAAAAGAACTTCACGTATCTTATCTCTGCTAAAGACTAAGAGAGAGCTGTTTTCACTAAGCGTCAGAATTTGAAGATGAAAGAATATTAACATATCTATGTATTGAACTGTCATGCATCTCACAACCAATGTCCCATCACAGAAAAGCATTTCTCTTGTAGCTTGTGGCCAAATTTTAGCATTAGATGTCATCAAAGTAGAACCCTATAACTTCTCAATATCAGAGTCTATATATGTGAGAAGTAATTGTACCATTCATTAGTATTACTGCTATAGTCAGTAGAGCAGTTCTTAACCCTATATTTTACTTCATGTATTTTTTAAAAAAAATAAAACTTGCCAAAAAAAAAATCCATTACAAGCATGCTTTGGCCCTAAAACAGCTTGGATTAAGGGTCAGAGGGGAGAATGAGAATGTTGTCCTGACACCAAACATGGTTACTTTATTGAATTAACACTGATTCACCCAAGGGTGAAGAATTTCCAAGTAGCAGCAGAAAACCCATTGGTTCCATAAGAGAGGCAATAAAGATACATAAATATAATGTAGAAGGTGGAAAGAATACATGTAAGCCTTGGAAGGAAAGAAATGCAAATAAAAAGGAGATATGAATTGCCTAGCAATTACAGAAGTTCAAATAATCTACTAAAGCTGTTCATAATTGCACGACAATCAAGTGTTGTTAGTCTTTAAGGAAAGTAAACCATCTAAGACCTTTTTTCAAACAATTGAAATCCTTGGAATTTGGAAATGATCGCTTTTCCATTGCTACTAGCAGAATGGTTGGTATTCATTAAATAGAACTGGTAAATCCAGTTATATTTTTTTAGTTTATTTATTAAGCAAAAATAAAAGGTAAAGCAGATATTAGTCCGATGGTTGTTGTAAACTGTAGAGGGTGGTGCTCATGTCCATTGTCAGAACAAATTTCTGTGGTTATATGGTCAGCATGACATCACAGAGCACAGTTACTTTCCCACTAAAGTTTTTGTGTTGAATTTGTTTACCGACAAAGAAATAAAAGGAGACTAGTATAGAACTATTTCAAGCTATTTAGCTCTCAGCAGCTAGCCATATCCTTCTGGGATTCAAACCTGGGCTACTTGCATATTAGGTACCAGACGGTAGGGCTAGCTGATGAGAGCTAAATAGCTTGAAATAGATCTATACTAGTCTCCCTTTATTTCTTTGTCAGTAAACATAAATTCAACACAAAAATACAGTAGTTTGTCATGAAAGCAATTGCTTGCAAAGGCCCCTGGATTGGCGTTGAAAGATGAAAATGGAAGCAGTATGCTCCATCCCATAATTGAGTAGACCAGGTTGCATTGATAGACTGGTCCCACCAAAAAAAAAAAACACTTCCCACTAAAGTGCTACCTATTTATCTACTTGCATTTGCATGCTTTTGAACTGCTGCATTGGCAGGAGCTGGGGCAAGGATGGGAACTCAACCTGTTACATGGAGTTCAGGTCTCAAACCTGGGTTGTCGGCTTTCCAGCTCACAAGCCTAGCATCTTAATCACTGAGCCACCACACTGCCCCACTCATTTTGGAGGTATAAATGTTATAATTTGCATTCAGCCCTTTGATTTTTCCAATTCTGGGATAATGACTACAACAAGTTTCCCATATTTTTAATGGGAAATGGATATACAGTGCCTGATTTCTTCTAGGTAGGTAACATATCACATGACATTCCAGGAGGTATATTGGCTTTTCTCAGTATTCTGTGACCGAGGCATTTTTTGCTCAGTCAGTTTTTGTATTTCTGAAAATAGGAAGTCAAAAAACCTACTTGATTAGTCCACAAAATTTTGGCAGAGTCTTTTAAGCAATCCGGTGTACCAAATATGATTCTATTGGAAGTCTGCACACTTTCCAAGACTCTGTCCCAGAATAGATATTGAGGCTATCTATCGTAGCTTAAACATCAGCCAGATTTTACTTCTTTTTATTTCTGAAACCACAACTATTTTGCCTAATGCAAAGTTTGCATTTAAAATTTTAGAAATCTTATGGTGAGCTCATAGAGTTTATTCCATTGTTCATCAGTGTGTCTGCTTTAATTTTTCAATCAAGGAAAAAAAAACACTCTGCAGTGGACACGGGGACCCTTAAGCCACTGCATATAAGCCAGAGATAGATGTTTTTGAGTCTTTCAGGTGATCAAATTTATTAGAGTGTAGGCTTAAGAATCATGAAATCTACAAAATAAAAAATAGAATAACAGAGTTGGAAGGGACCTTGGAGATCTTCTAGTCCAACCCCCTGCTCTGGAAGGAAACCCTATACCATTTCAGACAAATGGTTATCCAACCTCTACTTGAAAACTCCCAATGTTGGAACTTCCACAACTTCTGGAGGCAAGTTGTTCCATTGCTTAATTGTTCTGTCAGGAAATTTCTCCTTAGTTTTAAGTTGCTTTGAATCTAGCATGATATCAGAATTAATCAAAGTTGACAAGGATGTCCTAGCATATAAGTATCTGCTGGGATCCATTTGAGGAGGTCTTTTTCTTTACATAGATGTGCCTCATGGAAGCAAGCATTGCAAGTCCATGAAGATCAAGACAGGGCCAATCTGCTTACACCAGTCACCTTGCTTAGCCATCAGTTTGAGCTTCTTCAGCAAAGCCCAGTAGGTCGTCCATTTTGTGCTTAGACTTCACTTGGCAATTTTGCTTTAAAGTAGTGAAAACTTTGATAACAACAAGCACTCCTCAAAGGTTTTATACACCCAGGTTTCTCAACCTTGACATCTAGAAGATGTTTGGACTTCAACTCCCAGAATTTCCCAGCCAGCATGCATCTCTTCAAGGGCCTTCTTCAAATCATCAAGGCTGAAATTGAAAAGGTTGATCTACACAAAGATGCCTAGAAAGGAAAGAGCATTGAACCCCAGTGTTCTTCCCAATCTGTAGACCAAATGCATCGTATCTGCACTGTTGGAGGCACTGTTTCACAATACGTTGAGATGTAATACAGGTAGTCCTCAACTTACAACAGTTCGTTTAGTGACTGTTTAGTATAACAATGGCACTGGAAAAAATGATTTATGACCGTTGTGCAAACTTACCATCTTTATAGCATCCCTATGATCATGTGACCAAGATTCAGGTGCTTGGCAACTGGTTCATATTTATGACCTTTGATGTGTCCCAGAGGCATGTGATTACCTTCTGCAACTGTTAAGTTCGGGAGGACGGCGTTCAGAGACGAGAGACTCGGGTTCGGTAACAACAGCTCTTTATTAGTAGGCTAAATCAGACTGGGGGAGATAGCAGCACTGGCGGCTCTTTTATAGAGCTTTGCCGAGGCTAGGCGGCCAATGACGCTGCTTTGAGTCTCCTGCGCTTGGATTTAACCAAGCGCGGCAGACTCTTAGCGAGCCAATCACAACCGTTCAGGCTGACCAATCAGGTAGCAGTTCAAACGGACCAATGGGAATGCAGGGTTTCAAGCCTGCTAATACGGAACAGCAACCTTCTGGCAAGCCAAGTCAATGGGCTAGCCAGATCCACTGAACAATCAGGTTAGTAACCCTGATTCACTTATCAGCAAGCTTATGGCAAGAAATGTGGGAAGGTGGAGCAAAATTCACCTAACAAAGGTCTCACTTAGTAACAGAAATTTGGGGCTCAATTGTGGTCGTAAGTCAAGAACTACCTGTATGGTTAAAAGGGATAGATCTAGTAAAACAAACAAAATCTGCAGAGAATGTTTCAGACGGCCCTCTTCTCCTTGTCCTCAGTGAATGACCCATCACAATAAGGCCGGATGTTTGTATTAGCTCTTATCTAGTCTGTTGCTGATCTTTGCTCTTAAACCTGTTATAAAACCAAGGTTTAGCATGGTAAAAATCTGAGCCTTGGTGGGTAGTTTCTTTCTTTTTTCAGAATAAGGTTACGTCTCAGCCATTGGAAAGTAGCGCTGCTCTCTTCATGAAGTTTTTAACTAGAAAAATAGTATGCCTATTTCTTTGTAATACACCTCTGGGCTTTTTATTATGATTTCATTTCCCCTTTATAATATTGGAACGTCTCTGTAATTGTAAAAGTGTAATAGAATCTAATAGAATTTCATTTGGAACTCTGAATGCTCTATGCCATCTCTGCTCATTCTGAGTAAAATAATGATTTTTAATGTCCACACATGGCTTCCCATGACCTTATTCAATCTTGGGGTTGATCAGGAAATATATTGATTCAATTACATACTGATGACAAATGAACTAAAAGAAAGAGGGAAAAAAAGGTCAGCATATATTTGAACATGTAAATCTTAGCAATGTTTTTTGGGTTTGTCCCCCAGAAAAAAAAAGTCATTTCAAAATGCCATTTGTGGCTAATAGTATAGAGTTTCTATCTGTGAAGAGCAAGGAAACCATTAAAGTGCACAGAACATATTCTGCTATGCTTTTATCATTATAAAATCCTCTCTTCTTTAGAAGGTTAGAGGAAATGACCTCTACTTGGGAGTGGGGAGAAAGACCCCCTCTGTTTTCCATTTTAGGGTACTTTTAGTTCATATATATCAGGAGTTTTACACCATTTCTGACCCCATTTTTCTCTTTACCTTTTACTTTTATATTCCCCAAATAAAGTATTTACTACAGCGCACCATAATCCTATCCCCATATTATCTGCCTCTTCTTCTGCCTTTGTCACCTATCTCAGGCTTATAAAATGCCAAAGCCTGTGGCTTGGACTCAGTAGAGGTATTTTAGTAAAGTATAAGTATTCATTTGTAAAGTTGTACTATTTGACAGCAGCCCAGGCTTAAAAACTCTTGAACGTCGACTGAAAACTTCACCTCTGCTCTGTGAAGCTGGGTTATGAACCTTAGATTTAAAAAAAAAAACCTTTAATTGCTCAGAAGAAGTAAGAGTTGAACAGAAATCAAACATTCACTTTAGCATGAAAGCAGTTATTGCCTCCCGTAGCTTATTTGAAAGAAATGCAGATTTTTTTTCTGAGCTACTCAAGCTCCTTCCTTTAGTTCTGTTGTCTAGTTGCTTTTGCTGATTGATTTTGTTTTTTGAAATGCAGACTTCAGAGTTACTGCTAGTTTGTATTGGGATTTTCATGGCACATTGGAATTAGTTACTTCTACTATATACCTGTGCCAAAAAATGTGTCCAAATGATTGCTTATCTGCCACATCTAAGCAGAACAAAGGAGCACAAATAAGGTTGGTTACAGATTTAGGAAACTGTGGAAATTTCTCAGCTTCACTGAACTTAAAAATAAGCAGGGCAAGTAGCAAGGTGTTGGGTTTTATTTATTTATTTTTATTTGTCAATTGCTTAATATTTTTTTTGTTCCCATCTCCACAGAATTCATCCAGTCAGAGCACAGAAAATGTTAAAAAAAAAAAAGGAACAGTTGCCTGAAAATTGTCCAAATGAAAATGTGGAAGTACCCCCAGATTCTACTTTAAGAATCAAGGAAAAAATCAAGCCAGAAATCGGAAAGGGGGAAAAAAGGGTCCAGAGCAGACAGAGAACACAGGAAAAGACACTGGCTGGAATAACAAAAGAAGAAACCCCAACTGATTACTTGTAATTATTCAATCAACCTGGGAAATGTTTCCAAACTCTGAATTAGAAGAGACATCTTCTGGTAGAAATCTGCCTCAGTGGAGTCATTTTATATCTCTGTAATTTTTTTCATCTTTGAGGCAATAGCTGCATTTGAAACTTTAAAAGTATGCTCTAATTTCTTCCCCCCAAAATGGCTACCTTGATTGGTTGGTCATTGTCAACACCCACCTACATTATTTTGCCTGTTCTAAATCTCCTTCTCATCAAATTCATGGGATGGCCCATGGCCTAATATTTTCAGTTGTGGAACTCCACTTTCTCGATGCCTTGTTTGATTTGGCTGTATCACTTCTTAGTTCTCTTTTCTTTTTCCTTTGGAAGCTAAGGTTTACTAGGGAGAACCAGTTTGTTTTACAGGTTGTCCTTGACTTACAATCACAATTGGGACCAGAAATCTCAGGTGCTGAGTGATGCAGTTATTAAGTGAGACATCACATGAATGCTTCACTCAACAACCACATTCTCTGCACTCTTGGTTGCAGTTGTTAAGGAACCTCACAGGTCATCAAGAAACCTGACAGGTTGTTAAGCAGACAAAGTTCCAGGTAAAGAGCTCAAGGTGCCTTAGGAGAAATGGGAAAGACTCTGGGAAGTCTGGTGCAGGAAGCATGCAAGGGGCTAAAAATCCTCCCTTCCAAAATCTAAGCAGGATTTTCAGGAAATCCTGTCTAGGCAGTCACAGAGGTCAATACTGACTTGAAGGTACAAACAAACAAACAAAAAAGAATCCTAAACATTATCATAAGGAAATTTCCCTTGGTTGAAACCTCCCAGCAATGTTGGTTTCCCTCTTCTGCATTTTCCCCAGGTTTATTTTTATTTTTTAAATAAGATAATTAAAATTGAACATAGTATTTCAAGTATGGACATTTTGTTGAGTTGAGTTTATACATTACAAACATGGCTCTTTTTAATATTTTTTAACATTTAATATTTTCCAAAGGATCAAAGCATGGGTTTGAACCATGCACAATCTCTTTCTTAGACCAAGATCTTTTTCCGAGTTATTTTTAGGTAATTTGGTGTATAGCTGAAGGTGGCAGCAGCTGACATGCCTCTGTATGCACCATTTTACACTTATTTAAACTGAACCACATTTATAGTATAGTTCTACTATTCCTTGCTCTGTGTGTGTGTGTGTGTGTGTGTGTGTGTGTTTGTGTGTGTGTATATGTGTGTGTGTATGTGGGTTCCAAGTAGTGCACCCATAGAAAGCAAATTAGTCAAATAATTTCACTGTTTGTGTGTGTGTGTGTTTAAATTAACAATCCAGAAAAGGACAAATTCTTTTCTCCTCATTATGTTTTCTTAAGAGTCTTTGATGAGGTACTCTATCCTTAGTTTTTAAAAGGTCCCAGCTCATAGTATCAACAGGGTCACCTCAACCATGTGCTTGCTAACACACACCACAAAACTCCCAAGTTGGTGAGGCTAGATCATGGGCATTCTTTGGGAAAGCATTGATAGAACAAGCCTGACAGTGGTCTCACGCAAATGCCGCAATTGATGTACATGCATCATTCATCAGAATACCAGTGTGTAGTGGCAGCATTGGCATGATGGCATCACCACATGTGCCTCATCATTTTGGCATCATGCTGCTGGACAGGATTTACCTTTAGCAGGGATCATGTGGATTTTCCTTCTGCAAGACTCTACATGCTTAATTAGGTTGTTTTAATTACTCTTGCTACCAACTTGCTTGGAACATGTATAATTTGTGCCCATAATGTCCAATGTTTTTTCTAGTCCTTTTCTCAAAATTGTTGTCGTATTAGCTAACTTCTATCCTCTAGTATGAAGACTAATTTGAGGGATAAGTCACACATGTTTGCTAGGAAGTCAGCAATTTCACACTTTAAGAACTGTCAGTGATTTATTTCTGAGTAATTTCTCAAAATGGCCTAGTATATATCTTGTTTTGTTGTTTCACTGGGATTACTTCCTTTCCTGAGAAAGTTGGAGTTTGATGCTCTGGCCGAAGTACATCTTTTGTAATAAGACAGAGGATCCATCCAGTTTTTCTCTAATATTATGATCCTCCCTGAACTGATTTTTTGTCATTCCAATCACTTCCTAATATGGTTTTGTTTAAAGAAGTTCTTATTCTCTCTCCCTGTATTCCTTTTGCTATATTCTATTCAATTGTATGTTGTGGTTGCTGTAAACCAAGTTTTAATGAATACGCCACTTACATTTCAAGCAGAAATAGTCAGTGAAATTTGTGAACCCTAGTGGAGGAGAAAATCCCACTAGAAAAATAAATTCTTCTTTCCTTGTAGATACACCCATTCAGTTTTGGAGAGCTGGGGGTTTCTGCTCGCTTAAATCTTCTTTATTTCAACTTATACATTTTCTGCTAGAGTTTGTGGTGTTTTTTTTTTTAATTTACCTTATTAGGACAGACTTATTTTCTTTCTTTTTACAGCTTCATAGAAAGCTGATCTTTCTGTACTTAGTTAACTCACTGTTCCAGCTGAGCTTCAGCTATTGGTTTAACAAAAGCCCTCCAGACACTTCTGAGATATTTGCTTCTCTTATTTTTCTTTTCAATCTAGTTTCCACCTCCATCCTTATTGTTTAGAGCAGGGGTCCCCAAACCTCTAGGATGAAGACTTGTGGACTTCAACTCCCAGAATTCTCCTAGCTGGAGAATTCTGGGAGTTGAAGTCTACAAGTCTTAAAGTTGCCAAGATTGGAGACCTCTGGTTTAGAGTATTTCTCTTTTTTGCTGTATAAAAAAAATGAGACTACATTGGTCTAACAATTTCCCATTTTTATGTCTGTTGAATGGGATAGTATTAGGGATATTGTTTTTTACAAGCCTTCACAGCACTAGTTCATACCATCAATTAGGATTAAGTCTAGGATTGCCTCACCTCTACTTAATTCCAAAAGCACAGGGCACATTCATTTAGAGCTGGGGCGTCAAACTCAATTTCAGGCCACATCAGGGTTGTGTTTGACCTTGAAGGACTAAATGGGCATGGCTGGGGTGGCCGTAGCCCGCTCGAAATCCTGAAGCCTGGGCTCCGTTTTCTGCTGCAATTGCTTCCTGCTGCCCTTTGCCAGTGAAAATGGAGCCCGGGAGGGCCATGCGTGGCCTTCTTGGGCTCCATTTTCACTGGCAGAGGGTTTCAGGAGGCCATCACAGCTGAAAACAGAGCTCAGGAGGGCCACATGCAGCCCTCCTGACTTCCATTTTTGCTGTCAGGGGCACCATGGACTGGTGGCCCTATGGGCCAAATCTAACCGCCCCACAGGCTGGGTCCGACCCACAGGCCTTGAGTTTGACACCCCTGATTTAGAGTATCTAGAAATTTGCTGACTTTATCCTGGCTTGAGCATGAACATACCTACATTATTATTAGTAGTAGTAGTAGTAGTATTAGTATTATTACTACTACTACAAGAATGTGTCTTTTGCATGTCTCCTTAATTTCATTTTACCATCTTTACAGCACCCTCTGAATTTGATCAAATGGGGATAATGACATATTAGTAGATTTATCTATGTAGCCAAATACTGCCACCATAAGCATTAATTTTTTAAGCCCATATTAGATGAAATGTTCCCAAAGTACTATAGGCTTTGACCCTATCAAACATAAAAGTTAATTCTGCTTTAGTCCCATGGTAACTAGATGTACATATAATTAATATATTGTAACTATAGATTAATATACTGTATATAGGCTACCTACCTTTCCTTCTTTCTCTTTGCTCCCATCCCTCTTTTCCAAACTCTACACTGACATGTTAGCCCCAAAATCTCTAGAACTGAATGGGTGGATCTAAAGGAAAAGAAAAATGTGCTTCACTAGTGGAAATTTTTCCATTAGGGCTCAGATTTCATTGACTATTTCTGCTTGAAATGGTAAGTGGCATACACATTAATTAAAACCTGGAATAGATCCAAAAATAGTAAGATACAGTTGCAACAGCAGAGTTAGTCAATGGTTGTTGTTAATCCTTATTAACAACCATGCCAAATATGTTAATTTTAATTGGAAGGATGCAAGGAGAAAGCACACTGAATCAATAGGAATTTAAGCATTAAGAATTAATTACCTATATATTCTAAAGCCATTTTAAAAACCCAACATTCTTTTTTTCTTTCTAAAACTATGATAATCAGACTGACTACATTCTAGTCAAACTATCCTGATTGTTAATGAGATTCTAGGATAGCTACAAAACTAATTTCTGCCCAATTTTGGCTGATCTGTTAACTATAAACGTTCCTATATTGAGATCTCTTTTTCAAATTATCAATCCCTGATAGCTTTGAAGTTTATTGCAGTACAATTTGGAGGGAACTATGATTTTATATAGAATCTGCAGATGGTATAACTACACAGTGTTTAAATGGGATAACAAACAGCCAGGCCAAATTCATGGTAGCTACACTATTGATATGTATGTATTATGGTGCATGATAATGCAAGATGGTTTGGTGTAGTAATTAAGGCATCAGGCTAGAAACTAGAAGACAGTGAATTCTAGTCCCACCTTGGGCATGAAGCCAACTGAATAACCTTGGGCCAGTTACTTTCTCTCAGACATGGGAAGGAGACAATAGCAAACTATTTCTGAAAAACTTTGTGAAGAAAACTACAGGGATTTGTTCAAGCAACCTTCAAGAATCAGACAGATTGAATGGAAGAAGAAAAAAATGAAGGTGTATACCTTAAAAAGTTGGAGAACTGCAGTTAAAAGTATTCTTCCAATAGTACCAATTAATCTATATGTTGAGGGAGGCCAGACTACATCAATGATCCCACACATGTGTGGATTACAGTCCCTCCTATCATGTATTAGGAATTTCAGAGACTGCCACATTTTTAGTGCATAGTCCTGAAAGTTTCTCAGACCCCAACAAATTTTCTTTGAACTGCTTCATTTTTTCTTGTTGCCTTAATTTTTTTTTTCCTGGACATGCTCGTTTGATGTTCATTTTGTAAGAGGAGATTTCATTGCCTCCTTTTGCTGGATTTATCTTTTATTTATCTTTTTACAGCCAATGAAGAGCGAATGTAAATGATAAATCACCCACTACACATTAAAGTTGGCTCCTCCCCTTGCATCTAGGTCAGGGCTGTCAAACTCGTGGCCTGCGGGCTGGATGCATCATGTACTGGCCACACCCACACTCAGTTTAGTGAAGGGGGGAAGTTGCAATATGTCATGTGATGATGCTGTGACGTGAGTTTGACATCCCTGATCTAGGTCCTTTAGAGTTTATCATTTGCTGGAGCAATAACTTAGGAGCAGAGAGATGTACCAATATAGGAGAATTTGTAGTTCAGTGTTGGATGACAAGGTTCCTGGCATCTCTAAGCTTGGTTGTTTTCTTACAGATGTTTCTAACACTGATGATGTTGGGTAATGAAATGTCTGCCAGAAAACAACCAAGTTCAAAGAGCACCAGGGACCTCACAGCAGAGAGATGTGTAAAGAAGCCTAACTAACTCTAATGTGTGCATCATGAAGCACAAATTATCACGGTTGTGCAACACTTTTGCATTTGGAGAGGGAAAGGTGCTCTTGAGTATGTGCTCACATAGCATCCTCTGACAGCTGCATCTTTTCCCAAGTTCAAAAATTAATCTCTTAGGTTGAGCATGATCATGTAATGTTTTGGGTAATGATATGGAAGAGGCTTGCCATGGCCTACATTTGGTATTTTTTTCCAACAGTCTTGCCAACCACCTTCTTGGTAGCCTCCCATCCAAATACTAAACAGGCCAGGCTTTGTATCCGTTTTTTGGAATTGACAAGTCAGTTAGGTGCTGCCACCTGCTGTAGGCAATATTACCCCAGATCCATAATACTATTTTTAATTGATGCCAGTTGTTAGAGATTGGATTACCAATTTGGTTTTCATCAGAGTGCAAAGAGGTGGATTCTAGTTTGATCTTTAAAGTTCTAAAATAGGTGATAATCTACCACTGTCCAGGAACTCTGGAATAAGAGCTACCATCACACCTAGCTATTAGCAATGCAACGGGAGACCCACAATATTTCCTAACATGGATACATAGTCACTAGTGAATAACTGGGCTGTTATCATTGACCTGGCATTTGGCCATGCTCTTAAATCATCACCAGGCATTTATAGAACATTTGGGAGAGGACCTGCTTGAACCACTTTATATTTCCATCATAATTCTGCTAGTTTGTGAAGGCCTCAGCGGTGCTATATTCCTTTCCTAATTTTTGCTTAATTGTGTTGTAGTTATGCAATATTGATTTGGCTTCTTAACTGCTGGAGAGAAGATGGACCTTTTAACATAGAAAAATGAGGCATTCAATAAATAAATTACATAATTTAACTCTGTCTCATATTTTTAGTTTGCTTTTAGCGTGTGGGAAGGATTGGCAAATTTCACACAGTGGTATCTCTTAGTGATGCTTAAACAATTAAAGTGTTCGTGTTTGATTAACGAATGCAGCCATAAAATTGATGGAGTGCACATATGCTTGCTGATGTCCTAGAATATTCTTATGGTCACTTTATATATCATCTAAAGGAGTGAATCTGCTGCAGTAAAAACGAACCCTATTTACTGTTATGTATGTCTGTTTTTTCTAAATTACCAAATACCCCCCACACACACATACATACACCATCACTAGGCAATGCTATTTAAAAAATAGCATTGTACTTGTCTGTGTCTGATAAAATCAGTAACGGTCAAAATAAATAAAACAGAATTTCATTGTAAAAAAAAACAGCAGCAGATGCAATAGTGTAATTTTGTACAAGTACTAAAACTGGCACCACTTATTTATTTGTTCATTCATATGATTTTGGCATCTACCTGCAGTCCTTGTCTTCAAATCCCTCTATATTAGACCCAAAGACCAGCTGGCCGGCGGGAGACACACAAATGCATGCGCAGCAGAGCTGAGATGAGCTGGGGTGATGGCTCCCATGCCCACAAGGAGGGCTCTGCGTCCCACCTCTGGCACACGTGCCATAGGTTTGCCATCATGGGTCCAGCTAGTTTCAACTTACAACTACAACTGAGCCCAAAATTTATGTTGCTAAGTGAGACTGTTAAGTGAATTTTGTCTCATGTTCTGACCTTTCTTGCCACAGTTGTTAAGTGAATCACAGCAGATGTTAAGTTAGTAACATGGTTGTTAAGTGAATCTGGCCTTCCCATTGACTTTGCTTGCCAGAAGGACACAAAAATTGATCACATGACTCTGGGACGCTACAACCAGGGGTGGGATTCTACCGGTTCTGTCCACTTCTGTAGAACCAGTTGCTCTGAAAAGCAGCAGAGAGCATACATAGAACCGGTTCTATGTCTGCTGCTGTTTTGGCCCACATGCCTGCCCGGGCTCTTACCTGACCTTTATTTCCTGCTTTTTCAATTGCAGCTGCTTTGTGTGACACAGCTGCAGTTGAAAAAGCAGGAAAAAAGTGCTTTTTCAACCACTGTTCACCCGGGAGCAGTGCTGCTCAGCTGTCCAGGCAGCTAGATGACAATGATATACACGTGCACGCAAAATGTAAAATCACCGAACTGGTAGTTACACCGGTCGGATCCCACCCCTGGCTACAACCGTCATAAATATGAATCAGTTGCCAAGCATCTAAATTTTGATCTCAGGAGGATGCTACAATAGTTGTAAGTCTGAAAAAGAGTCATAGGTCACTTTTTTCAATGCCGTTGTAACTTCAAATTGTCACTAAATGAACTGTTGTAAGTTGAGGACTACCTGTACAAACTATATAAGAAACTCAGATAAATTTTCCCTTAAAAAAAAAAAAAATCCTTTGGAGAGTAGATGTGGCTCTGTTGTAATGTTCAGAACGTGAGCTCTAAGTGTGTAATTCATAAGCAGCCATCAGGCTAATGTTTTTTATTTACTACTCAAGGTCCACTCGTTACACCTGTTGCAAAGATGCTTGTAATCCTAAAAATGTAATGGTTTCTAAGTGAAACTGCTCTTTAATGAGCTCCCAGAGGACTCACACAAGGCTTTTATATGATTTCCCGGCTCATTTGATGTTCTAATCTCTGCCAAACGATCAATTTTTTTTCCTTTAAAGCATTGACTAATAGTCACAATACTTCCACACATAGCCTCAAAACTCACACCAAACTCCAAATGGTGCTTTTTCTTGTTGATAGTAATCTTTATTCTTTCTCTCCACAGTCTGAAACAAAATAACTTCAAAACATATGTCAGAATAGACCTCCCGAAATATTGGGAGTTTTGTGGGAATAGCTGCAAAAGACGGAGCGACACAGACTAAGAATAGACACAGGGGAAGCAAGTTTCAGTTCCTGCATGGTAAGGTCGAATAGTCAAGATGGCAGGTGCAGTAGCTTTGTACATAAAAATGGCCTGCACTTTGAATGCAGTGTTGGGGTGGCCATCTTGACTTTTTTTTACTGTATTCTACAACCACGTCCCCCCAATTTTTTGGGCAGCAGGGACTGGTTCTGTGGAGAAATATTTCTCCATGGACCAGAGGGGGTGTGGTTTCGCATGCTGTCTGCATCCCGCGGATGGGACTTCACATGTTTGCATGGCCTGGTTTTTGGCATGCTGCAAACCAGTGCCAGGCCGACCGACCAGGAGTTGGAGACATCTGTTTCGGCTGCAAAATCTAACATACCCCAAACTCGTTGCAACCAAAATCACAGTGATTATGATTTAAGTCTGGAAGACAGGTTGTAAACAAGCAACTAAATAAATAAATAGATATCCCCCCAAATGTTTTAAAAAAGTATTTTTGTAAAACAAAATAAAAATATTATGAAACCTCCTACGTGAGGGGAATTAATTGAAAAGAATGTTTAACATTTTGTTTCTCCACTGAGTTTCCTTATAGGAACCTGGCAGAGAACATTGGAAATCTTCTTTCCTTCCTTCTTCCCTCCCTCCCTCCTTTCCTTCCTTCACTCCCTCTTTCCTCTTTACTTTGATCTGTCCTTCTTCCTCCCTTCCACTCCTTCCTTCTTTCTCTCTCTCCCTCTTTCTTCTTTCCTGCCACATCAAATTTAGACTTCATGGTAATTTTTCCATTGGTTTACATGAGGATCACAAAACCAGTGGGAAGTTGCAAGTCCAAAGTCAGCAAATCCAAAGCCAAGCAGATAAGTGGCTGCTGCTAGATGGGGGAGGGAGCAAGGAGTTGCAGAAGTGGCTGGCATAGCATGAGCACAGAGGGACTGCAGAAGGGTGCACAGGCGGGAGAGACTTACTTATAGCAATAGCACTTAGACCTATATACCACTACGCTCTGCTTTACAGTCCTCTTTAAGTGGTTTACAGAGACAGCACATGCTAACATAGGATTGTTGGCAGTCGGCAATCAGCAGAATTAGCCTCCAATGCTGCCTTCTAACCACTGCACCAGTGGTGGGATTCAACTTTTTTTTACTACCAGTTCTGTGGGCGTGGCTTGGTGTGCGTGGCAGGGGACGGGTACTGTAAAATCTCCATTCCCTCCCCACCCCACTAACCTGCTTTCCCAGTTCCGTTCTCCTGTGCAGGGCAACAAAAGAAGACCCAGTTGATCAACTGGAACTTGGGAGGCAGAGAATGGTTGGAGGCAGGGCCAGTCAGAGGTGGTTCTCTGAACTACTCAAAATTTCTGCTACCAGTTCTCCAGAACTGGTCAGAACCTGCTGAATACCACCTCTACCGGGTTGTGCTCAGATATAACCTGAGTTGTGCTATTCCAGCACAGAGGCATATACCTCCTTTATTTGAAGGGCTATTGAGTCCGAGCCAATTGTAAAAATTAAAAGAACAACACGGGAGGGAACAATGAAGGACAGGGATCCATTTATTGCTAGTCATCACTAGTTTGCAACTGGACAACTGGTAGGAACATAATTTACTTGGCCTTTCTCACAAAGCCGAGATGTGCTTTCTATATATATATTACAGTCCTGATTTGTAACTTGGCGTCAAGGTGTAGAAATGAGAATGTGCAAGCCTATACTTTCATTTCTAGAGGATTCTTGGCCATTTGTCACTTGCAGAGTTTTGCAGGTGTTCCCTATGCTTCCTCACCTGCACAGCCTGATTTCCTTTTCTTTGACTAATTAGCTACTGTGAGACCCTCAGGTTTAAGTACTAGGAATACTGTAGCGGAAGTTATGATATATTTGGCTGGAGTGTGAAGTGGGGGTGGGGATCCACACCAGCTATAGAGTTGGTTCTGTTTTCTGGTGACATACTTGGCAGAGCTATTTCATTACTTTTTAATTCATCTTATTAAACACAAACGTGGCCAAACAAATCATTAATTAAAAGGGATTGGAAAGGTCCTTAACTCCCAGATTTCACCAATACCTCAAAGCTCGGTCCTGTTTACAAGAGGTCGTACTTCATTTACTGCCTGTGTCAAATGGCTCCCCGTCAGGCTCTGGCTAGGCCCCTGAGACAGGCCAATCAATGTCTGCTCGCTAAAGTCCTTTTGCGTGAATCCACTTAAGCAATCTGGATGCTTCCTGTCTAAAAAAGAGCCAGTCTCTTGGTACTTCTGATAGAAATTAGCCATGAATTAGAAGAGAAGCATGGTTGTTTTGGAAGAGAGCCAGAACCAGAATTAATAGGCCATCCGAGCCTCTCGAGTCTTAAGTCCCATTTGTTGGGATTTTTTTTTTATGCCACATTTCTTCTACCTATAACCAACTCTGACCTAAGACTAACCATTTTCTTCAGAAATTAATATAGTTAAATAAAAATCCAACTAGCTGCAAAGGCATGAAACACATTTCTCTGACAAGTTTCTGACATTTTGTATTTTTTTAACTGAACTTTTTTTTCCTTTTTAATGCTTTAGAATTCATTTTATTTCTCTTTAGCAAATATCTTGTGTCCTCCTGGCCCATTAAATTCAAATAATCTGTCCCAAGATAAAGCTATAAGAGAAAAACTAGCGTTACTTTCATTTTTGAATATACTTTCTGAAGTTTTGTAAATGTTGTTGCGGTGGATTTAATTCAGATCTTATGTACAAATGGGGGTTTCTATAATACTCAAATGCTTTATTGTTGAGCTGTTCTTATAAAATATACAGTAAAAAATTACCAAAGCAACCAAAATGAAAAATTTCAAGATTACTACAAGGATCTATTGGCAGTAAGAGCAATCGCTTTTTCTTCCCCAAAGGCCACTAGGAATATTACATATCAAGACATAATCTTGTTTTCACAAGTTGTTTCATCCCCAATTAAGAAGGGACACTGACAGTCTTATGAGGACAGCCTAGTTTCTCTTGAAGTATCAGCACTTTACTTACTTCGCATTTAGGTATTTTGTCATTAACATAAAATAAACAGAACTAGTAGTAAGTAAAATTTGGACTAGATGACCTATAAGGTCCCTTCCAACTCTGATTATCTGTAAAAAAATTAAACTAATTAGTAAAATTAATTTACTTTATTTACTTTTATTAAAAGTAAAACTAATTTTACTTTTAAACTAAAGTATAATTTAAACCATTATTACTACGCGCGCACACACACACACACACAAATACTTTCCGGCATCTAACAATACAAACTTGGGGGTAAAATAGTTCAGTTGAGCACAAGACAAAACTCCAGCTTTACATAATACTGTAACAGATGTCCATGATAATCAGGTAGGTATCATTCATTTAGCTATAATATTAGTGGATTGCCCCAATCAATGTCTCTGGAATCCATCCCAAAAAGTCTTCTGGAAAAGCCAATCCTTTACAACTTTCTGGAAGGCCAAAAGATTGAGAGATATCCTGGCCTCAAAGGATAAGCTATTTTATTGGACAGGAGCCCCGAGAGAGAATGTGGCTTCTACATCTCTTGGGAGGTGGGAGATGAAGCCACTCAGGAGACATTCTCTGAATCTCCAGATCAGGTGAGTAGACTGAATCAGAGAAAGGAAGTTTTTAGTTATCCAAGCCCTGAACCATTTCAAAGGTAGTGACCAACACCTGGACTTGTGCTTGGAAACATGCTGACAACCAATGCTGTTTTCACAGCACAATATGGCAATATAATACGTATAATACGCCAATATCAAGACAGCATTTTGGACTGGGTAAATTTACTTCGTCTTCAAGCACCACCTCATGTAAAGCAAATTGCAGTGCTGTAATCTAAATGAAGAGGGACGTGGTGGCTCAGTGGCTAAGATGCTGAGCTTGTCAATCAGAAAGGTTGGCAGGTCAGTGGTTTGATTCCCTAGCTCCGCATAACATAGTAAGCTCCCATTACTTGTCCCAGCTTCTGCCAACCTATTGTGTTTCTCCAACAATACACCCCCCCAATAGGAAGACCCAGTATGTTTTCTAGGCATAAAATGAAATTAAGCCCCTCCCCCCCAAATTTAGGCCTATTTTAAAACATGCGAAATTGGGGGGAACTTGCCACTAGGAGTGCCCCACAGACAGCTATGCCTCGCCATCAGCCGCTCCTAACAGCCGATCATGGCAGAGCACAGAGGGCTCCCTACCCCCACCAAGTGCCTTTACTGTAGACCCGGGTCAGCAGGCGGGCGGCTGGGAACCGTGGAAGTTACAGAGGTGGCTCCCCCACCCAAGAAGTGGCTGAAACACTTCCATGGTTCCTGCCGCTGCTGCCGCTGTTGTTGGAGATGGCGCTGGAGAGAGAGGGACAGCTGCAGCTCGGCCTGGGTGCACTTGGAATGCAGGAACGGGCTGCACACCAGGACTTTTGGAAACTTACAGAGCCCAAAGCTGGAGCACCAAGGGTAGCAGCAGCAGAGACACTCGCTTGGCTCTTCTCACGCCTACCCAGCCACTTGGGATTAAACCAAAATGCAGTTCGTGGTGCTCCCAAGTACCTCAAAATGTTTTTTTTCCTGTTGTTACAGGGACAGGGGAAAAGCGGGAGCAACTCAGATGCTGTTGTTGGAGACGGCACTGGTGAGAGAGGCGCCAGCACTGGCAGGAACCATGGAAACTATGGAGGCCTGAGAAGCAGCTGAAACACTGCTGGTGGACATCCCTGCTGCCTGCCCGCTGACCCGGATCTGCAGCAAAGGCGCTTGGCGGGGGTAGGGAGCCCTCCACGCTCAGCCATTATTGGCCGCTAGGAGTGGCTGGTGGTGAGGCATATCTGCCTGCGGGTCACCCTAGGTGAGGGTGCGCAGTGGGGAGAAATTAACTCACCCCCGAAAAGACATCCTAGCCATTTTTTCGGGGCTCAAAAAAAAATAAGACCCGGCCTTATTATATGAGAAACATGGTAGCAGTTCGAAAGCATATAAAAATGCAACTAGAAAAATTGGGACCACTTTGGTGGGAAGGTAACAGTGTTTCGTGCACCTTTGGCATTTAGTCAGTATGGCCACATGACCACGGAGACATCTTCGGACAGCGCTGGCTCTTTGGCTTTGTAATGGAGATGAGCACTGCCCCCTAGAGCCAGAAACAACTAGCACATATGTGCGAGGGGAACTTTTACCTTTTTAATCGAAATGAGAGATGACCAGGGCAAGAGTCATTGTCCTCAATGAATCCTGTGCCAGAGAAAGCTACAAAATAAATAAAAGTGATTAAACTTTTCTAACTATAATCTTCATCTGTTCTAACTATAAATCCAGAAGGAACAATACTGTGAACCCGTTTTTCCTATCAAGAATGAAAAATGGTATAATCCTAGAATCAGGAGGTTTCTGGATTAATAGCTGCTTACTTGGGTTGAATCTGAATCAGTTTTCTTCCATCCAGTTCCTGACTAAACTGAGTCATCTGGTCAATCATCTACCATATTTCCTAGCTGGCCTATAATGGAGATATTGATGATATATCACCTTGAATTGACAGATAGCTTTTTCAAGCAACTTCATTTGAATGTTAACCAGAAGTGAAAGGACTGAGCTTTAAGGCCCCCATAACAAACCATCTGAAACCTCTCCTCTCCTGCCTACAATGAACCCACTCATTTAATAGGAACAAAACCTCAAAAAATATAACCTTCTACCCCAACCTTTGTGCCATAAGCCACAAAAAGATTTTGGAAAGCAAAAGCTTCCATCCAAATCTAACCTAAGTTATCTATGAGATTGACAAGTGAAGTTTCTATCCCAATTTGAGCCTAAACCCAAATTGACATGGGCTTAGAAAATCCATGTCCTTCAGAGCCCTTTATAACTTTATCCCACCATTTTTCCCCACAACTTTCCTTTAAAAAGGTAAGTTAAAGATGGATGGATGTAATTTATTTCCATTAAATCTAGGGGTGCTGGAACCTTCTCCTTTCCCCCACATGTTTGTCTATAGCAGGGGTCTTTAAACTTGGTAGCTTTAAGACTCGTGGGTGTCAACTCCCAGAATTTCTCCTCCAGTCATGTTAGCTCAGGAATTCTGAGAGTTGAAGTCCACAAGTCTTAAAGTTGCCAAGTTTGGAGACCTCTGGTCTATAGCCTTGATTCAACTTCATGTTCCCTCTTTAGCTTCTACCAAAAGCCAGGTAGGGCAACAAAGCTAAGACCACAGATAACATTGTCCATTTCTTCAAGGTTCATAAACTCAGAAACTCCTCAGCATCATACATCTTCCACATATTCTTTTCATCTGGCTTCCGGCTCGAAACAAATATGAGCAATTTTAATCCACAAAATGCTGAGATAGAGATACATGGTCATGCTCACAAAGACCTAAGATAATCTCTATCAATTTCCCCAGCTAATGGTGAAGAATGCTGACAATTATAGTACATTGAAGAGTCACAGGTCCCCAATTCCCAATGTCTAAGATTCACAATTAAGCAGGGGTGGGATTCTCCTGGTTTGGACTGGCGAACCTCTTGTTCCGACGATCAGCTGGCTCCAAACAGGTTTTCTCCGATGAGCATGTGGGCCCGCCCACCTGCCCCTGATCTTTCCTCTGCTTTAAGTCTTTTTGTTAGAGCACAGCTGATTCATGCGGCAGAGTGGTTTGCCCAACCTCAGCTGTTTTCTTCAGCGGCAGTTGAAGGTAAGTATTAGCTTTTTTAAATACGGAGCATCCATGCGGAACATGCATTTGGCAAAGCACGCGCTCACCGAACCAATTGTTATACTGTTTGAATTGCACCCCTGCAATTAAGTCAGCCAAGGCATCTGTGCTTGAAACTGATACATTTTTCAGGATTTATATACTCTTCTTTGAACTTGGCTATTTAACTTGGAAAATGTATTTTTAAATCCTGTTCTATCCTTGTTGCACACTGTGCTCAATATTTCATGATTTATATAAAATTACTGCCTTTTACTTACCAAGGCCTATTTTTATACTAACAACTTTTTTAAAAAAAACATCAGATGCAGTACATATTTCATAACTTGTGTAAGAATATACAATATATAAGAATAAGAATGTATATAAGAATTCATATTTGTTTCACATCATATTCAATGAGTTACTTGTGGGCTTCTTGTGATATAAACAATCTTCTAGATTTGTAGGTCTCACTTAGCCCTGCAAGATGGCAGAACCTAGTTAATTCTAGCCAATTTTGAAATGCTAAAGTAAATTAGTACTTGGAAGATGGTTATTTGAGAAGGCCAGGTCTATAGGCTAGACTTTGAAGTTAACAAACACCCTCAAAGCAGGGAGTGATCAGGAGGCAAACTCAACTGGAAGGTAATCTCCCCTTTACTCCCATTTAAGAGATCAGTTCTTTATGTTTGACATATTTGTTTCTCCCCAAGGCTTGTTTTGTACGTTATAGGAAAAATGTCACCTTGGGATGAGACCCCTGTTCATTTTTAAAAGGAAGCATTTTAACAGGAGAAAAGGATGAATTAGGTCTGGCATGGCAGCCATTTCAGCATATAAGGTCACAAAAGGGTTTTCTTTTACCTTGAAAAAGACACTGTCATGGCTTGAACTGAATGAATGACCTGAATAGCATTACAGCTTAAATTTTTTTTTAAAAAAATCAACTCAACATGTAGCTTTTGTTCAACTTATCAGCAGAGATATTTGCTTTAGGAATTGATTAGACATCATTTAAATCACAAAATGTTAATTATACTAATTAATTCTGAACTTGTTCGTAGCATACCTTGTTTCCTTTAGCAACAGAAGGTTAAAGCCAAAGTGAACTCACTTTATGAGCCTTTTCTCAGATATTCATTTTTTCTTACATTGGGTACTGGAAAAAAACTCTTTATATCTTTTTCCTTTAACAAACTTAACTGTGAAAATATGTTGTAGTGATTGTTGGTTTACATTTGTCGCAATGACTACACATTGAATTGGATAGCATTTTATTCAGATCAAATTGAAAAAGAATAGCAGTGTTTTGCTAGTCGTGTGTTACCCAATATTTTGGAGCACTTTTGTCCCAAGAAGCATATCTATTAAACTTATACCGTACCATTTTGTCTTTTTGAAAAATGCAATTTAAATATATATCTCCTGATTCTGTGATTTTGCAGCAGTGTTCTGTTCTTTTGACTGGTGCAAAATAAATGGACTAGAGCGGTTCCCCTTTAAGAAAAGTCTACAACAATTTTCCAGATGGTGAAGATAGAGTCAGTTTGCATGAAATAATGGCTAGGAATCAAAATCAAAAATCAGATGAGGATAAAAATTAAAATGTGAAGATCCAGTGGTGTGGGGACAGAAAAATGGTTAAAATAGGGATACTGTCAGGATTCCAAGTGATGAAACCCATTCAAAAAGAAATAAGCAAAGTTCTTTTTCCAAAACAAATATCTTTTATTTAGGTAAGCATCAAATTGGCAAAGTCTGTTGTAATTCTGGATCTGACACAAACCGGAAGTATACCACATAATATTGTAAATTAAAAAACAACCCACAAAACAACCCACATTCCCCAATAGAATTAAATCAATATTGCCTGGTGTCTTCAATCGCCACCTCCAAGTCTCGGCAGGGACAGTTTCTGTTCCCCAGGAAGGAAAGTCACCTAGCCAAAACAATCCTCACTATCTAACCACTCCTCCCACTATAAGAATGTAGCCAGCCCAAAACCCTCTCCCCTTATACCAACAAAGAGAAAGAAAGAAAAAGAATATATGATGAGAAAGCTAAATAAAATGGCTACACATATGTCAATTTCAGGCTTGACAAATACTGGACTTGCAAAAATCTTTAAAGATTGTACTGAAATAAAGGTTTACTCTGTGGCACCAAATGTATTAGTAATGTCATATATTTCATGGTTATGACAACTTAGTCTTTTTTAAAAAAAACTTTATAAACCTATCACTGCTTACAAAACACCACTTGAATATAGCAAACCATTCAGTAGTATTAAACAACCGGGAAAGGGAGCGTGTCCTGTAGAAACATGTTGGAAGTTGATGGTAAAAAATGGAGATGTATCCCTCAGGGTTAAGAAAAATCTGTCAGATCTCTGATTACTGCTACGCCAGATTGAAAATCACTGTGAGGGAAAGAGGGAAAGATGCAAAAATGTTTAGAATTCCACTGGTTCCCTAGTAGAGTAATATTTTTATTAAAAAATCTGATCAGCTTTGCTCAAGTACAAATCACGTCCATTGAATTTATTTTCTCATTTGTGAGAGTTCAAACCACATAGTCCTTTGCTCTGAAATTCAGAGGACCTATTTTGCAGAATATTGGGGAGAAGGGGGTTCTTCCAAAATGCCTCAAACCTCTCCTGCATTGAAATCCTACCTTCAAAACCTGTTGAGTCCTTTCCTCACACTCTTCAAATGCTGAGATTCCAGAGCTCTGTTCAAGATTGTTCTATCTTTGTGTATGTATTCATTTAGAAATCTGACATATCTTTAGTGAAGATTTCTAATTAGCCATTTAAAGTTTTGTACCTTTCCCCTTTAGAAATGTACGTTCTGGAATATACTGTAACCTCTTTGTTCTTTTAATTTCTTTTGTTTCTTCTGTGCAGCTGAAGCAACATCCCCACAAAACTCAAAGGAGGGTAAAATATTTATGGGCAATGTGCTTCATCTTGAAGAGACGAACTGGGAAATCCCTAGGAGGCAACACTGCTGAGAAACCTGCCTATGTGGCTTGCGATCAATTTGCATAATATTCCCCAGCAAACTTTGCAAATTCACCTTAGTGTAAAGAAGGTTGTCTTATCCTTCTCATTTAGGGAACAGATGGCAGCACAGAGGGGCTGGTTGATGGGCTGCTTGATTAAAGGTTTGTTCATAATGGGAAGGGGTGGCTCCCATATTAACATGCAATGCAAGATATAAGGGGCCATAACTCTGTATGCCAATCAAAGATCAGCTGGAGTCAGAGAAGCCAATCAAAAGCGTAATTTAAACTCTGCCTGTTGTCTTCTGAGATCATTTGTTACAAGCATTGTTGAGACAGCTGAGAATTTTAATAAGATTTGGACAGACAACTTTCTGAAAAAATACTTGATGATGTCATACAGTAGAAGATGGGTACATATAAATCATTACATTCTCCAGGAAGTCCAGCTCTGCAGATGGTAGTCTTTTGCATTGCCCATGATCCATTTTGTTAAACAAAGCCTTACTGCAACCAACATCTATCTTGCTTTATTTCTTTTTGCCAAGTCAACCAAAGGATTTTCTGCCAAACGTCAAAAATTGTCTTGGCACCTAGGCTGCATGATTATTTAATGCTGCTTTGCTTTCGTCCTAGTTTCATTCATTAGTCCAGATTCCTTCTTTCTCCCTCATAAAAATGCCTTCATTGGATTTGCCTTCTCATACTTTCTCCCTTTTCTTTTCAGAATTTGCTAGCATTATCATTTTGTCAATATCTTAACAACTGGTATAAACTTACTTTTACAGGACTATTTAGAGAGCTAGTCTTACATTACCAGAGGAAGAATGAGAGAACAAAGAAACCCTTTTTGCAATCCACTTTTTCCAAACTCTATTGCACTCCTCTGTGTAAAGGATGCATTAAAGTAATGCATTCCCAAATTCTGAAATAAATTGTAGAGATTGGCTGGCTAAAGCCCAATTTAAGTCAATTTTATTTTAATGATTCAACCAAAAACATAGCTATGCCTACATTGTAGTTAAAATTAAAGTTTCCTTGTTTTGGTTATTGTTATTAGTTTGCTAAATGGCTCTCTCTCCCACACCTCTTCTTTTAGTCTTCCACAGCATGGTTAGATTTAAATGGCATCAATTAATATAAGATCTCTAACGTTACCTTCATACTATTTGCAATATGATCACTGCCTGAATGTCACTCGCAGATTTTTCCACCCACAGCTGTCATATTCCATACTACAAGTAAGTGCTTAGTTCACAAGTCTGTTCAATCCCTTCAAAACAGAGTATATCAAGCAATTTAATTTTCTATCAAATCGCAAAGAAATCAAGCTTTAAAACACAAGCAAAAAGCGACTTTTTGACTTCTAAGATTATTTCTCCACAGTAATGCTCTTGTCAGTCATTCTTACAAAAAACAAGAAAATTCGAAAAAAAAATCTGCAAAATTAAAGAATGATTTGATTTTTTTTAACAAGTTCACAATGTTATTCATGAGGAATTCATTCACTGAAAGGTAGCCTTGTTTACCATTAATAAACTCAACTGCAAGGGCTTGCTTTATCTGATTTTATCTGATGGTTTTCACACACACAAAATGACTTTTCGTGCGGTCTCTTAAAGGAATGCTATTTTGGTCTTTTCTGTTTCATGGAAAAATAATTTGAACAAAAATACATTCTTATTTTCAGCTTTTTGCAATCAAATATATATTGAATGTTAAAGCAAGTTAGCCCTTCTTCCCACCATGCTCTGTTTAAGATCAACATCAAAATCTCATGTGCTATAATTGTATAAATACAATTATAGGTTGATACAACTATTGGATTCAAAGATATACTCAACTATTCTAAACATCTCTCCAAGATAAACTGAAACAAATTTGGACTTGATTCAGAAACATGATGGCTTTTATTTATACCTGTATGAATGTATAAATGTCAATTTTCAAAATTCACTCAAAAGTCTAAACTGAATCAGTTTGATATTCAAAATGAATTTAGATATCTTCATCTAACATTAAATTTTGGATTAGTTCAGAAATTGGAATTGCATTAAGATTGATTCATTCATATGTTTTTCCATTTTCAGTTAACTAAGTTTCGGTATGTATGCTTTTATTTGAGAAAAGAATAGTGAATATTTAAGCTTGGCCACATCAGTTTCTTCTACAGGAGGTGTGCATTTAAAGATGCTTTAAAATTTGTTTGTTTAATACTAAATGAATGCATCATTTAGTATTCTTTGTTTGTGGCACTTTCAAACTCCCCCATAGTTTCATCCAGAAAAGTGTGGGGGGGAACGAAGCACCTAAAATAAGGCCCTTAACTGCAAAATACTACCTATCTCTTCTTCCTTTAGTTTATTTCCATTCTTGTGCCTTGAAGCACTTTATATAAATTTATATTTGTTATGGAGAGGCATAGCTAGATTATGCTGATTATGCTGAGAAATTACCAGAATTCTTGGGAGGAAGGTAGTATATAAATTTCATAAATAATTCATACCTAAATGAGAGAAAGATAGCTACATATCTCCTGGAATTCCCTCCTGGAACAATAGGGAAGTTTGCACGGTATGGTCAAGAAAGTCAGGTGGTGGTTATGTCAGTTTCATCAAAGCTTTCCCCATTGGTTAGCATGTCACATGTGAGGTAATGAAACATGGGCAAAGCTTCAATGGCAAAATCATGGCCACAATCTTAACCAGTGGTGGGATTCAAAAAATTTTACTACCAGTTCTGTGAGCGTGGCTTGGTGGGCGTGGCAGGGGAAGGATACTGTAAAATCTCCAATCAGAGGTGGTATTTGCTGGTTCTCTGAACTACTCAAAATTTCTGCTACCGGTTCTCCAGAACTGGTCAGAACCTGCTGAATACCACCTCTGACCTTAACCATACCCTGCAGTCATCCTTGCAAGACAAATACCTCAGACTTCAATTATGACCAGTTCTAGGACCATGGTAAATGTCTACTAGTTCTCTCTAGCTTGCACATGAAATGCTTTTATGACATTAGAAATTAGACATTAGAATTTTAATTCTATCCTTTAATGAATTTTAACATTTAATAAACTGTTATTATTTGTTTAGTTTAAAAAAATAGCATTTTCGTTTCATGGGGCTATTTTGAGAAGATCACCATCTTGAAACTTGAGAAATGTTACGCAAACAAATAAACCAACCAGCAGCTTGAATGAGCCTAAACAAACAGATACTGGTAATATTGAAGTGATTGAAAGAAAATGCTTATATAGATCCACTCTCAGTTCTTGCAGCTGTTGTTTTCTTAGACTCTGATAATTTTACCAACAGGTTATTGTTGCCTTGTGTAAGAATGTATCTGTAGATTGATGGTGGCCTGAAAAATTACTCGTTTCTGACAAATGCCCATCTGGAGTTTGGCTCCTTTAACATTTATGTAGCCTTGAACAGTTGATGGGGTACAGTGACTCCTCATTCAGAAAAAAAAGGTAAAGAACAATTGAACATATTATATTTACATATCCCTGGCAAAATATATGCAGTAAATTAGAAAAGCATTATTGCATGCATAAAGAAATGTGGGCATAGTAGTGTCAGATAGGAAAACAACAGAGTCTACCTACAGCATCAAAGCATGAAAAGGTAAGCTTAAAATGCAAATAAGAAGCAAACAGAAAAAAAGGATGCAGGTTAATGTGTCCAAGCTTAATAAGATAGCTTTCCTGAAAGGAGAAAGATCACAGTATTTAAACCTCTGTTAGAATAGATTATTTTAAACTTCCATTGAATAACAAGAAAGTCATTGGATCTTTACACGCAGGGTAGAAGGAAATATGATTATTAGTGATTGGCTCTCCAAGGCAAAAACAATTACACAATGTGACAAAAGAGGGGCCCATGAAAATTTTTATAAAGTTTGTAGTGTTCAGAAGCAAACCAGTGTGTATCTCGCCTGGCATGGAGGAAAGATCTATGTAATTAAATCTTCCTGTATACTACTAGATGGTTCATCTGATGCTAAGCTTCATTTCAACCTTCCATTTTAGGAAATATTATTTACCAATACACCTTTTTCCTATATACCAACATGGGGATTGACTCCAAAGGAATTTTATCAAACAATCCCATTTGACAGGGATAGAACATTATAGTTATTCCAGAAAGCATCTTTGTAGGTATTATTTAGAAATTTATGGTTTAACTTCGAAGTTGTCTTATGGCTGCCAATAAAAGTAACTGTCAGACTGAGAAATGAAAGGAATGAAATGAAATGAGCAAAGCCCCTCTCCTTGAAGAGTCAAAGCAGCTTAGTTTTATTGGCATCCCACCAGAAATGTTCTATGCATGCACACTATAAGCAAAAGCCTTCAAAGCAACCAAATTTGGGCTGCTTTCATATTTTAAGGAAGATGCTTTGCTTGCGCCAATATATTTCATGACTTGCCTCTTTCAGATCTTTTGCATATCCATATCCAAGATGTCTTGGCTAATGGGATTGAATACATTTTCATCTTCACTGAATTTCGGTCAATTTCCAATACTATTTTACTTTCATGGGTCTCATACAATTACAGCTTATAGTCAGGCTACATTTGCTTATGCTTAGCATTGCTCTAACCTTTTTTTTCCCCAAGTTCTTCCCTCTCTTTGCTATGCAAATGTATTGAATATCTATATAATTTGAAGATCAACTCAACATATTTAACAAGGGCAAATGGTAATGGTCAGCTTGATGTGGTATCCAATCAATTGATGTGGGATGTTAATGACAGCAAAGACATCAGGGAAATTCCATTATTGCTTTTTCAATGGATGTGAAATGGTTATGACCATGTGATTTATGGAGGAATGAGTTGAAGTTGTTCAGACTCTTGCTTTGAGAATTGGACAGGGCTGTAGCCAGGTGCTGATTTCTATGGGAATGGAAGCATGCATCCTGATTCTTGAAAGCAATACAAATAACCATATTCACTCCTCAGCTACCTTCGCAATATAGATAAATGATTATAATTTTGATTGGGTCATGTATCTTTGATACCTGCAGTTGCACTCTATACGTCAAAGTGGAAGGCTGTGCTATATCCTTATGGTTAGGTTGTCATTATACTGGCCCTGAATTATGTCATTATATGCATAGTGGAAGTCCTTGTGATATGACTGGTCACTTAATAGCCATTTGAAGTGATAACAGGCTCCCCCTCAAAAAACATGATACAGTGAACTTGCTTGGTTATCCCACTCCAGCCAGGAACTCACCCAATTACTTCTTCTTTTTCTTCAAGAAGCAGTCTGAGAGCACCCGGCTTCCCAGGGGAGCAAAGTGGTTGATTTCAAAAGCCTCCCCCTATTGGGTGGAGTGGGGGGTTCTTCTGACATAGAAAGTACTCTAGGCCTTAAACTGTGGAGGATCCATTACTGTCAAGGTAAGGTTCCCCCACCGAAGTCGAAGAATGGTGCCTCCCAAAGCTCAGTAGAAGAAGAATTGTAACTTTCTTTTTCATGTGATCCCCAAGCCAGAGACCTAATGTTTTACTATGTTACTTTTTCCAAATCAATTGTTTTATTATACTGAAAACATGAATAATACATTGTAGAATACAGATGATAGCTGAGTACAGTAGAAACTACAAACTGTTAACATTATGATGATTTGAAATTTTTTACTACAGTTAATGAAAACACAAGGTGAAGGTTGTGACATCACTACTATCTCTTTCAATAGTTAGAAGATATTGTGGCAAACCTAGTAGGCTGTTACAATTACCAACCAAAGCTTCTATTGGAAAAAGTATTATACACCCCCAAGATATTTTTTTGTCACTTACATACGTTTTTTGATTAAAATAATAATAATGAGGAGTTAGGAGTGCTGATTTTGGGAGGGACAGACATGCCAGTGGGTGCCATATTGTTATCCCCTATGTTAAAATCTTAACCTTTTCTAACATTAAGCAGTAAATATATTCTCATTATTTATTTGCATTGGAGAAAATATGGGATATAATAACTTTTCCTCTTGAAAGCAGAGAGCTACCATACAGTGGTGTCATAGCTACTTCTAGGATTAGGAGCCATAGATTTACTTCTCAGTGACAGAGGAGTGACTGCCATGATGGCCCCATTTGTGAAATACTTTGAAAGAACTGGCAGCACTACTCTCTTTTATTTCTTTTTCCCCCTCCTTTCTTCCTGTGGTTTTCTCTGATTGCTTAAAAAGATCCTTTGCCAAGATTCAGCTTTGAAACATGAATCTAGCTGCAATTCCCACTGAATCCCAGGAGAATCAGGTGGAGTACACATATTTTAACTTGCCCAGTGGAGGTCAGTGTGAAGCATTCCAGAAACTCTACTGAAGAATTTGCAAGCAAGCTAAATAAAATTATTTTTTAAAACTGCCTTTTAAAAGGTCTCTTTACAAAATAAATACAAATGCAATCAATAAATACAATACTAAGCTCAGCTTTGGGGTCAATGGACAGGCAGGAAGAAACTTACTGTGACATATTGGTCCTATCAACTAATCGGTCTTCAGTATACTCTGCTTTTCTCCTCTATACTTCTGAACAATGTGTGTTTGTACAGGGAGTATGTCTGCCAGAGTTACCTATCTGGTGCCCAGTCTTGGAAATTTGGTCTCAATTCAATCCAAGAATTTTATTCAGCAATCATTAAGATGGTGAGGTATTTAAGAGTTAAGGAAAAGGGACCCTTTGGATTATTCAAGGGCATAACTATATTCAAGGGCATGACTATTTGCCACTCATAGTTGGACAATTATAAATGTAAATAATAATGATATAACTCATTTAATACATACTTTTCAGGGCTGGCCCAGACACTGGGCAAGGCTTCTGCACACGGGTCTATGACAATTTGCTGCGGCCAACTCACCACAGCTAACTCACCGCAGGACATCCCACTGCAGACAACTCACTGTGGGACAAGAGTTACACTAATACCAAATAAATGGTGTAATAGAATCATTAATGAAAGAAAGCAAAAGGAAAGACAAAATGAAATGTGAATGACAAAAATTAAAATATTTTTATTTATTTTAAATAAAATTGTATTTATTTATTTATTTTAAATAATTACATTGAATGGTTAAATTGTCCTGTGGTGAGTTGTCCCATGATGAGTTGGCTGTGGTGAGTTGGCCATGGAGGTTGTCCATGGGGAATTGTCTTATTCTACTGCACAATCCAGGGAAATGTGTAGCTGCTTTACAGAGTAGTGGACAGGGGGTATTGTTAAGTTCGGAAAGGAGGGAGGCCACACCAGAGGGTGAAAATTCGTTAGAAGGGTTACTACCCGGCCACCCCCTCCGTACCCAGTCCAGGACCTGGGCGATCAGTCTGTCCTTCCTGGATTGGAAGGCAATGTCTCTCGCAGTGACTGGAATTCTGAACTCACTGGTGTCAAAAATGGTGTGGACTGGGGCCGGATCCTCCACGGGCGTTGGTAGCGGGCATCGGCTGAGGCGTCTGCATGGCTGAGATTTTTCCTGGACGGTGAACTAACTTGTATGAATACGCTGCCAGGAATAAGGTCCATCTTGTCATTCGGGAGACAAGACTTGTGGTGTTTGCTTCTCTCCGGAGATAAGTCCCAACAACGGTTTGTGATCTGTAACCAGTTCAAGTTGTGCCCAAACAGAAATTCATGAAATTTTTTAACAGCGGCTACGGCAGCTAGAACCTCTTTGTCGATTTGGCTATAGTTGCGTTCTGTCGTTGAAAATGTTCTAGAGAAGAACGCAATAGGAGCTTCGGACCCGTTGGGTAGTCTATGACTTAATACGGCCCCAATCCCGAAAGGTGAGGCATCTGCTGCCAAAACTAGTGGTAGGTTCTGGTTGAATTGGATCAGTACAGCGTCTGAAGTGAGGAGTGACTTGACTGCCCTGAAGGCGTATTCCTCTTTGGGTCCCCAGTGCCATGGAACATTTTTATCTAAGAGTCTATGTAGTGGTTCTGCCACTGATGCCTTGTGCGGCAGAAATGACGCATAGAAATTCAGCAGGCCTAGGAAGGCTTGTAGTTCTGGTTTGGACGACGGCGTGGGTGCCTCGTGAATGGCTTTAACCTTTGATTCTACTGGGTGGATGCCAGAGGCGTCTATTCGGTACCTGAGAAAGTCCACCTGCTTAGTGGCTATGGTGCATTTTTCTTTTTTTAGTTTGAGGCCATGCTGTCTGAATCTGTCCAACACCCTCTAACTCTGAGGAAAAGCTGTGTTCTGTCCCGGGCGGAAACCAAGATGTCATCAAAGTACGGAACCACGCCGGGAGGCCCTGTAGGATCCGTTCCATTAACGACTGGAATATGCCCGGGCGACACTCACACCAAATTGGAGGCGCTTGCATCGGAAGGCCCCTCTGTGGGTAACAATGGTTTGCAATTCGCCGTTTGGTTGTCCACAGGAAACTGTTGGTAAGCCTGTGACATATCCAATTTGGCGAATATCGTTCGGTTCGAATGTGTGCAGTAAATGCTGGATTACTGGCACTGGGTATGCGCTAGTCTGTAAATAGCGATTTATTGTGGTCTTGTAGTCTGAGCACATCCTTATACTACCATCTTTTTTTGAGGGTGTGACAATAGGTGTCTCCCACTTAGCAAAATCCGTGGGTTCGATTACCCCTTGTTTTAACAATTTGTCTAGTTCCGCATCCAGTTTAGAACGCAGAGCGAATGGCACTCTCCGCGGTTTCAAGCGGATGGGAACTGCCTGGGGGTCCACTGAGAAGGAAATAGGTGTGCCCTTGTAGCACCTAATTCATCGCTGAAAACGTCAGCGTAATCAGAGAACAGTGAGTCGGTGTCAGCGGACGAGACTGCATGAACCCCCGTTAAGCTAAGGCCAAGAGAGGGGAACCAATCCAACCCCAAAAGACTAGGAAGGGCACCATCAACTACCACTAATGGCAGGTGGCCTTTAAAGGTTCTGAATTTGACTAGGAACTTGCCTGTTCCGATTACTGGAATGTTCTTCCTTGGTAGTCTCGTAGATAGGCGACTCTTCTGCAGCTGTTTCCTGGACAGGCTGGGACGTATTTTCTTGAGCGTGCTCCATGAAATAATCGAGAGCGCTGACCCGGTATCGACCTCCATTAGGCAGGGTCTACCTTCTAAATGAATGGAGAGTTTAATTTTATTGGGTGTTAAGAAGGTATGGTTAGCTTGATAGCATGTAAAACAATTTTCTACTTGCCTGGATGGCCCCGAGGGGGCGTAAGATGGTGGCTTTTGTGGAGCCACGTGCGCTGCCTGGCACACCCTAGCGATGTGTCCTTTTCTGCTGCAGTTGTTGCAGGTGGCGCTTTTGAACCTGCACGTTGCTCTGGCATGGGGACCCCCACAGGAGAGGCACAGCGGGGTGTGCCTTGGTGCGTTGCCTTCTCTTGGTCTAGTTCCTACCTGTGGCTGCTTGAATGGTTTGAGACGGTGCACCTCAGATTGCTCGATGGGCTCTTCTTCGTTTACTGCCTCCTCAGAATGCACAGTGACTGGATTACCTTTGGGGTGCTTCCCTGTATTTCAGCCGCTGACTGTATTGCCAATTCTGCAGCCAGGGCTTCCTCGATGGCTTGTGCGAGGTTGAGGTCCTTCCTTGCCAACAACCGCCTCTGTAGTCTTGTATCCTTGACTCCAGACAAGTTGGTCCAGGAGCATGTCATCAAGGTAGCCTTTAAATTCACAGTGCAGGGCTGCGGTTCTGAGGGCTGCCATATATTGGTTTATGGTTTCTTCCTCCGCTTGCTTCCTCATGCGAAAGGTGAAGCGCTCGCGATCTGCGACGGTTTCGGCGAATAATGATTGGAGAGGGTCTCCAGTAGCTCAGACCATGGGACATTCTTGAGTTCTCTTGGGGCGAACAGTGCTGTTGCTGTGTCAAATACGGTGGCCCCACAGTAGCTCAGGAAGAAGGACTTCTTTTTGTTGTCTGTAAGTCGGCCAGACCTACAGCATCAATATAATGGTTAAACCGGTTTTTATAAGAGTCCCATTTATCTTCGTCTGGCTTAAATGGCGGGAACGCCGGATTCGCATTCATGACTGGTTCAGCTTGTGGCAGGTAAAACAAGTCTCACTGGGAATACAGGCCCTGGAAAGTTTGTAGTGCTGTTAAACGAGTGTTCAGCTTCTGAGTTCTCTCTGGGTTGTACAGGTAGCAGCTGCGCTCGCAGTGCAATTTCGGTCTGGTGATTCAGCTCGTGGAATCTCTCTGGGTTTTCTCGCTCTCTGCAGCCCTTGGCGGCTGGGAACAGACGCTATAACTGACGTCTGTTTGAAATTCGCGCCCTTACAAGGGCGAGGCGGCGATGCTGCAGCTGCGCGCTGACAGCGATTTGAATTTCGCGCCTAGATTTAGCGGTCGTGAGCGTCGCGCTGGAGCTTCGCTACACGAAATTCTGGCAAGTTTGCTGTTGGGCGGCTGAGGCTCTCAGCGCCCACTCTCTTGTAGCTAGTTTGTGTTCTTGAGCGGCTACACGCTCCGCTTCGCTTCCTTCTCAATTGGCTGACCGAGCTCTCAACGGCACGGCTACGGTTCAGCGCTTCAGATTCATGATATTCAGCTCTTGTATAGCTGCTGGTTGGCCAGATCCCACCTTCGTCGCCAATGTTAAGTTCAGAAAGGAGGGAGGCCACACCAGAGCTTCAGTCATAACACACTTTATTCGTGGGAATAAAGGGAGCTGTCGCGTCTGCAGCTAACAGCAGACCTACCAGCGAACAGCAGCTGGCTCAACCTAGCAGCCGGCTTTTATAGCCGACTGTCGAAGGGAGCCAGCCAATGGGGACTAAGAACGCCCCTGCAGGAATTGCGGACCTGATGGGGAACTGGTGTCAGCCCCAAGGACATAACAGGTATCTTTGTAGCCCTGCTTGCTTCACACCTGCCAGAGGTGGTATTCAGCAGGTTCTGACCAGTTCTGGAGAACCAGTAACGGAAATTTTGAGTAGTTTAGAGAACCAGCAAATACTACCTCTGACTGGAGATTTTACAGTATTCTTCCCTTGCCACGCCCACCAAGCCACACCCACAGAACTGGTAGTAAAAAAAATTGAATCCCACTACTGACACCTGCTCTTTGCTTTCCAATCTGAACCACCACACCCCTGATTCATCACTTCTTCTAATACAGAACTTGGCGGTTCTGTGCTCATTATTCTGGAAGTGAAACCTTTCTAACATAAGTACTTTCTGTGCAGTCAGGGGATTTCCTCGAAATGCAGGCATGTAGTTGTTTAACTTACCAATTAACAACTAGCAGGGGAACTCCTGATTCACAATAAAACAATTTAACACCATGTAAATCAACAATTAAGAATTTGCGTCATTGAGCTTTCTTTAAAACCTAGAAAGAAGTGAGGCCTTTCATTAGAGCCTTCCTGAGAATTAGTGTTATGACAGAGAAGGCTTGACTCCACATTGTTCTAGGTCTAGGAGAAGCAGGCAGCAACTATAAGGAAACATCTTCAGATGATCTCATCAAATAAGAGGTTCATATAGGAAGAAGTAATTTCTTCAAGTCACCTACACTTCATTTATATAGGTATTTAACAGTAATTACCTATATTTAGCCAGAAACAATATGCACCCAGGGCAATTTTTTCAGCACAGGCATAGTGTAGCATTGAGTTCTTCCAGAATTCTGATTGTACTGGTTCTGACAGTAGCATAACTGTTGTCAATACCTATTATTTCTGTTTTATCTAGCTTCCATCCCAGTGGAGCCTAAGCATTCTCAAATTCCATCAGCATTTGATTTTGATATTCCACATTTTTTTTCTTTTTACAAGCTTGTGGTCCCTTGTTTCAAGCTAGAGTCAGGGCAACTGAGTGGAACTACGTGTTTACTGGCCAGATGCCTTTCCTGTTGCCTATGTGGAGTTTGCAGCAGATATTTTCTCTTTGTGACCTGATATAGAAACGCCTGCCACTCCCTGGAATTGAACTCTCAACCTTCCAAGTAGGAGGTGAGCATCTTTACCTCTAGGGCATCATGCCGCTTGGGATATTCCACAAATACAGGTGGGGAAATACCTGAGGAAGCAATAGCCAGTCATGGCTAGCTGGAGCAATGTCAGCAATATTCAGCTCCTGGATATCAACCAATTGCGTTGTTACATTTTCCCATTTGATCCACACTTCTTATTTGTTGGTGACAACAAGTGAGTTGATTTTACATGATCCATTTCCCCAAAGAGCCAAAGGTGTCTTGTCACTTGATGGTGTCAAACATGGCATTGGACTTGGAAGTGATTTAACAAACCATATTTTTACAGAAGTAAGATGAACATCGAGAAACAAGGATCACCAGTGCCCCTGTCTTTGATGCTGGCATAGAAATAGCCAAGGAAAGAATATTTTGGTATTCGCAGCTAGCCTCTTATTTCAGAACAAATCAGGCAGTCTAGTTTTTTCAAGGTGCTCATGTATAAATTTGGGCACTAAATAGGTATTTAATAATGTCAATTGTTGGTGGGGTTTAAGAGTTGTATTGGAAATCCCTTGGAGCATGTTATCTAGCATGTAGGTTTCAGGTTAAGATGGCTTTTCCAAGTGAATTGGTGACTGAGATACTGAACAGATTCCTTGGGCTCTAAAGATCACATGGAACTGTCTGTAGACTAAGAAATTAGGAAAAGGGATGTGCATTTCTTCTTTCCATCTTTGGTTGTGGTAAGGCCAGAAATGGTGTAGCTTGGGCAGGAGAGATTGCACTAGATGACCACAAGGTCCCTTCCAACTGGGGATGGGATTCAAAAATCCCAGCAACCGGTTCACTGCCCAAATGCTGGGTGGGCGTGGCCATGGTGGGCATGGCCTACCAGAACTTCCAGTAGGACCATTTTTCACCTTCCCAAGGGTCCGTAAGCTTCCCTCGGGCCTCTGGGAGGATGAAAATGGCCTCCGCCAGGCTGTGGAGGCTCCAGAATCCGGAAACAGGTCCATTTTGTGATTTCCAGTACTTCCAGTACGGCTGTTTTTTGCCTTTCCAAGGGTCCAGAGGCTTCCCTCAGGCCTCTGGGAGGGCAAAATTGGGCTCCCCTGGGCTCTGGAGACCTTCCGGAAGCTGGAAACAGGCCTGTTTTTGGACTTCTAGAAGGGCCATTTTTTCCTTTCTTGGAGCCTCCGCACAGACCCTGCACTTACCTACATCAAAAATGGACCATGTGGAGACTCCTGAGAGGGGTGGGGCAGGGTGGGTGGAGCCAGCCGAACAGTTCAAATACCGGTTCACTGAACCAGATGCAAATTTAACATCCGGTTCATCCGAACTGGTCTGAACCAGTAGAATCCCACCCCTGCTTCCAACTCTGTTATGCTGTTTTGTTTTCCAGCAGCTTGGTATAAATATCTGCCCATCATCATTTCCAGTTGGGACCATTTCTATAAACCATGTGGCTGCAGAGACCATGTATTGGGTTTGAGTCATTGGGACACTATGGTTCTTTGTTTACTCACCTTAACAATACTCAAATGATATGAA